>NW_028318034.1:3185000-3466347 GCF_062004578.1 Staurois parvus | reverse complement strand
GCAATGGACACCTGTAATTATTGTACTGCATTTAGCACTCTTAAAGAAACAATTATCAACTGGGAAACAAAACCAAACATGCATTGTGATTTTTTTTTATGATTAAACAGCAACCTTTATTACCAAACATCAGACACCATTGATACTAAAATAACAGGTAAAAGCAAAAATATAATGCCGTCCTTCTGTATATTAGTGAACATCAGTGAGTTAAAGGAGACCTATACTTAAAGTAGACCTTCATTCCCAAAAGGGAGTTTTGCTCCCTACAATCTTCTCATCTTCAGTAATGGCTGATTTTGTTTTTTTTTCACAATTAAGTTTTTTTCTTCTAACTGCATCCTGTCATCCTGTGACTATTTTCACCTAGGCAAGACTGATGTGCCCCTGCTCCTGCAGTCAGTCTCCTGGCAGCGTGTCATTGAGGACCTGCTCCAACAATCTGAGTCCTCATGCACACTGGATGTTTTTACAGCGGCTGTTTTTGGCTTTGACGCTTTTTTCTACAGCCATTAAATTCCCCAGCATGTTATCCTATGTGTCCATGCACACAGACTGTAATCAACGTTTTTTTGGTAGGGACGATTTTTTTGGCTGGAAAAAAACCCAGGAGTAGTGGGTTTCTAGAGGAGTTTTTTAGCTGTAAAAACGCTCTAATGCTGAAAAACGTGGAAAAACGCAGTAAACCACAGTAAATCGTGGCAAGCCCGCATTTATGGACTTTTTTTGACTAAAAAAAACAAACTTTTTTTGGTAAAAAAAAAGACCTTTAAAAAAACTTGTGGTGCACCAAAATAAAAATTCTGGTGCCGAAACCGAAAATTCAAAATGCATTTGGCCAAAAAGCAAAACCGAAATGCGCAGTTTTTAAAAATGAATATATTTTTTGGAAAAAAATACACGGATTAAAAAAAAAAAATATATATATATATATATATATATATATATATATATATATATACCCCAATTTTTATGTAAAATATAAAAGAGGATGTTAAGGCGAGTAAATGGATACCCAACATGTCACGCTTTAAAATTGTGCACGCCTGTGGAATGGTGTGAAACTGCAGTACTTACAAATCTCCATGGGTGATGTTTCAAAATTTCTACAGGTTAGCAGTGTAATGTTACAGAAGAGGTCTAGTGCAACAATTATTGCTCCTGCTCTGATGTTCATGGCGATACCTCACATGTGTGGTTTTAACACTATTTACATATGTGGGCATGGCCTACGTATGCGTTCACCACTATGTGTGAGCACGGGGGGACGGGGGCACTTTAAACTTTTCTTTTTAAATTAAATGGGTCTTTTTGGGTTTTTTTTGCATGGTCCCTTTAAAAAAAAATGTATCACTTTTATTCTTATCACAAGAAATGTATGCATCGCTTGTGATATAAATAATTAGTGACAGGTCCTCTTTATACAATGTAAAGAATTAGATTAAAAAAAAGCACCGATCTAGTGCTTTAAAAAAAAAAAAAAATGGCCAGAACGGAAAGTGACATCACTCCGGTCCTCCAAGGGCATAGAGATGAGTGTCGGCCATCTTTCCTTCACTCATCTCTATGCCCAGTGCTGGGATCGTTCGATGGTTTCTCAGGTAAGGCTGAGAACTACCTAGCGGCAGCCGGTAGCTGTGGGCGGGCGGCGGCGAAGGGCGGGGATTTTTGGTACCTGTATCAGTGCTTTTTTTTTTATTTCGGCAAGGGCCGACAGGGGTATTTTTGAACTAAATTGTTTCAGCCACTGAAATTTCGGTACATCCCCAAAACTTGTTAAACGCTAATACAAAAACGCTAAAAAGTTGCTAACGTGACTTTACACAGCTAACGTTACCAGCATTACTAAAAGGCCCAGTGTGCATGGAGCCTGAAAGTGACAGCTAGGCTCCCAATGACATCAGAGGGGAAGATGGTGGTGCAGGAATTGGGCTGCAGCACCGTAACATCATACAACACTGGATTTTCTGAGGAGTATATGAAATGAGGACAACCCTGCACAACAGACAAGAGCAGAAGAAAAAGTGGAGAGAAGGGAGAGATGTCCCTCCTTAAAATGGAACTGCATCTCAGAACCACAAACCAAAAATGCAATTTAGCACTGGGTAAACTGTACACTGTGTGCACAATTATTAGGCAAGTTGTATTTTTGAGAATCAATTTAATTATTGAACAACTACAGTGCTCTCTGTCAGTCCAAAATGTTTATAAACCTCAAACCTGAATATGTAAGAAAGTAAGAATGGGGTTTTGGCTTTTCTTAGGAGAATATCTCGACCCTTTACAGTCTAACTTCTGCCCCCTACACTCCACCGAAACTGCCCTACTCAAACTCACCAATGACCTACTAACCGCCAAAACCAACGGTCACTATTCAATACTTCTACTACTTGACCTCTCTGCGGCTTTTGACATGGTTGACCATCCCCTCCTCCTCAAAAAACTCCACTCTCTTGGCCTCAGAGACTCCGCTCTCCCCTGGTTCTCCCTATCTATCGCAGTGCTCCTTCAGTGTTACCTATAACGCTGCCACCTCCCCTTCACTCCCTCTCTCTGTCGGGGTCCCTCATCGCTCTGTCCTTGGACCCCTTCTCTTCTCCATCTACACCTCCTCCCTTGGCCAACTGATAAACTCCCACGGCTTCAAGTATCATCTCTATGCCGACGACACACAAATCTATCTCTCCCCTCACCTCACCCCCTCAGTCTCCCAATCGCATCACCAGCCTACTAAGTGACATATCGGACTGGATGTCACTCCACTTCCTCAAACTCAACCTTTCCAAAACTGAGCTTCTAGTATTCCCCCCAGCCCGTGCCCCCCCCCGACTTCTCCATCAAGATCAATAACACTACCATCAGCCCCACTCCTCATGCCAGGGTACTAGGTGTAATCCTAGACTCCAATCTGGTCTTTCAGCCCCAGGTCCAATCACTGACAACTCATGTAGACTTCACCTCCGCAACATCTCCAAGATACGACCGTTCCTAACCTCGGAAACCACTAAGCAACTCATTCACTCCCTTATTATATCTCGCCTTGACTATTGTAACTCCCTTCACACTGGCCAACCTCACCGCAGGCTATCCCCACTACAGTTCATCATGAATGCTGCTGCCAGACTCCTCCACCTTACTAACCGTTCTGTATCTGCCCCCCCTCTCTGCCAATCCCTCCACTGGCTTCCAATTGCCCAACGGATAGAATTCAAAACACTAACACTGACGTACAAAGCCGTTCATAACACTGCCCCTAATTACATCACGCAACTTGTCTCTAAATACCACCCAAACCGTACTCTCCGCTCCTCGCAAGACCTCCGACTCTCTAGCTCCCTTGTCTACTCCTCCCATGCTCGTCTCCAGGATTTTTCAAGGGCTTCACCCATCCTCTGGAACTCCCTACCCCAAGCTATCAGACTATCATCTACTCTGTTCACCTTTAGGCACACTCTGAAAACCCATCTCTTCAGGGAAGCCTACCCTGCCCCTAGCTAAATACTGGAATCCACTACTCCTCCTACCACTCCATCCCCCACAGCTAACTACCTCTTGTACCACTATCCCCTAGATTGTAAGCTCCAAGGAGCAGGGCCCTCTAATCCCTCTTGTATTGAACTGTATTGTTACTGTACTGTCTCCCTCCATAATGTAAAGCGCTGAGCAAACTGTTGGCGCTATACAAGTCCTGTATAATAATAATAATAATATCTCTGTGTACACAATTATTGGGCAACTATTAGTGAGCAGAATTATGCAACTAAATGAGAAACAAAAATGTTCCCATCTCACCGTTTTATTTTCATCTGTTAAAGTAGAACTGCACTGCATCTGAGCACCACAAACCAAAAATGCTATTTAATTCATTGTTACTATTCAAAGCAATCTTCCTCATTCATCCATGTCTCCATGCTTATTTTGCTGAGAAATCATTTTGAAATACACCCCCAGCCATTTTCGGCTGAGGCCATCCTGAGTAAAGTCAGATGATTCATGCATCATTTACTTCCTGGTATCCATCTGACCATAGCTCAGGCATAGGCTGAGCTGAGAACCCTCCCTCCGTTCCTGAAGACTGCTGAGAAGTATGACCTCATTTGCCTAGGCATGGAAACCAGGAAGTGACTGAAAAAAGTTTTTAAAACGTTTTAAAAAAGGAAATATTATTATTATACAGGATTTATATAGCGCCAACAGTTTGCTCAGCGCTTTACAATATAACGGGAGACAATACAGCAACAATACAGTTCAATACAAGAGGGATAGGAGGGCCTGATCCTGGGAGCTTACAATCTAGGAGAATATGATATACTTTCCTATCAATTTACTAATGCTAGCAGCATAAGGATTAAAAATAGTCCATGTTGATTGAGAAGGTGAAGTTCCACTTTAAGCCTGGGTTCACACTGACGCGTTGCAGAATTTGCAGTGTTTTCTGTGCGAATTCCGCACCGCATCAAAATCGCACCCCGTTCATGCGAAACGCTGCAGTGTGTATGTTAAGTTAACAACACCCTGAAATCGGTCCACAAAACATGGGGCAATGTGCAGAATCAGATTGAATAGGTGTGAATACCAATGTGATCCGTTTTGAGTGCGGACCAAAAAAAGGGTCCTGCACCTCTTTGGTGCAGATGCGGTGCGATTTGAGCCATACAAAATATATGTGGCTTAAATCGCACTGCCAGAATTTGCATTTGATTTGCATAGGAATGCGGTGCGGTTCCTGTTTGAATCACATGCCGAACCACATATGTGTGAACCCGGGCTAAAATCTAACAGAATTGTATTTGAATGCTTTTATATCATTCCTGTGTATAAGCAGTGAATTTACATTCCACCACATTCTGCAAAGCCTGTTTTGTCAGTACTCATGCCCAATCCCACACAAGGTCACACATATTATTTGGCATCAGGCGAAGACCTAAGCCATGGCATTGTGAATGACTGATCACAACTCAAGAAGTCTGACAACAGAGTACTGGGGGAAGAGAACGGCATTATCTGGAGGAGGAGACTGACACGGTCTACTCAATGGTCAGCTGCACAAGCACCAATGACCCGTTCTCACATTATTCAGTTTAATGTCAGTCTTGTTCCTCCACTTGTGCAAATATTTTACCAAATAATTAGCTCTTTCATGAGAAATAACCAAGTGCCTATTCAATGTGCAGAGGACAATTGTGAAGTACAGAGTGCAATAACTCATAGCACCCAGACTTCCATTTACATAAGTCAGATCAATGATGGTTATAACTGGCTGTTAAAGCCTACTAAACATGGCTCTTCAGCATAAATAATAAACATTTGAAGTGGATATAAACCACAAAACCAAAATATTTAATATTGTAGCTTACCAGTCCTTATTTATTTATTTTATTTATTACAGGTACTTATATAGCGCCATCAATTTATGCAGCGCTTTACATATATATTGTACATTCACATCAGTCCCTAACCCTCAAGGGGTGTACAATCTAAGGTCCCTAACTCACATTCATACATACACATACTAGGGCCAATTTAGACAGGATCCAATGAACCTATCAGGATGTCTTTGGAGTGTGGGAGAAAACCAGAGTACCCGGAGGAAACCCAGGCAGGCACAAGGAGAACATGCAAACTCCAGGCAGGTGGTGGCATGGTTGAGATTCGAACCAACAAACCTAGTACTGCCAGGCAGAAGTGCTAACCATTTAGCCTCTGTCCTTAGATGTGATGCTTGCATTCGTTTTAGTTTTAATCTCTGCAGCTGAATTTTCCAGGCCTATGTTTTTTAAAATGCCAATGACTGATTTTTTAGCACAGAATGTTTGGTGAAGTTCACGTTCATGGCTCTAGAAATAGACCCGTTGCATCCCTCCATTGCTACATTCATTTCTCTATTGTATCTGTGGAAGGTGCCACGGTTATCACACAGGCTGGACTTCAAACATGGTCCTTGATCATCTGTATTATATGGGAGGTTGTTGATGGGATTAGGAGTTTACAAAAGATAGATACGGTGAGAAGGAAATTCTGGCAAAATATACAAGTACTTTCTGTACTTGCTGAAAATAGTCTTAACCTGAAAAAAGATTGCCAATCATTTAAAAAACAAGATAGATGCAATTCGTAGGGTCATCTCCACTACACAGACATCTATGCCACTTAGCATACCTTATACTGAACCTCCTTCAACACTTTCCTCTTTTGACCTTGCTACTACTGAAGAGTTATCTCAGAAGCCCGTCTCACCACCTGCCCTCCTGGATCCTGTCCCCTCACAACTACTACAGTCACCCTCTTCTTCTCCTATGCCCTCATCACATCTTCAATCTCTCCCTCTCTACTGGTGCCTTCCCCTCCCCTCTAAAGCATGCACACATCACTCCCATACTTAAAAAGCCCTCCCTGGACCCCACCAACCTGAACAACTTAAGACCCATCTCCCTGCTCCTGTTTACCTCTAAACACTTAGAACACTTAGTCTACAATAGCCTGAGCTCCTACCTCACCGACAACAACCTTCTTGACCCTTTACAGTCTGGCTTTCACTCACTACATTCCACTGAAACTGCCCTACTAAAACTCACTAATGATCTACTAACTGCTAAAACCAATGGCCATTACTCCGTACTCTTACTACTTGACCTCTGTGCTTTTGATACTGTTGACCATCCCCTCCTCCTCAAAAAACTCCACTCTCTTGGCCTCAGAGTCTCTGCTCTCTCCTGGTTCTCCTCCTACCTATCACAGTGTTCCTTCAGCATTACTTATACCTCGGTCTCCTCTTCACTCCCTCTTTCTGTAGGGGTCCCTCACGGCTCTGTCCTTGGACCCCTTCTCTTCTCCATTTACAGTGCCTCCCTTGGTCACTTGATAAACTCCCATGGCTTCAAGTACTATCTCTATGCTGATGACACACAAATCTATCTTTCTACTCCTCACCTCACCCCTTCAGTCTCCTCTCGCATTACTAACCTACTAAGTGACATATCAGCATGGATGTCACTCCACTTACTCTAACTCAAGCTTCTCCATCAAGATCAATAATACAATCATCAGTCCCTCCCCTCATTCCAGGGTACTAGGTGTAATCCTGGACACCGATCTGTCCTTTCAGCCCCAAATCCAATCGCTGTCCAAATCTTGTAACTTCACCTCCGCAACATCTCCAAGATACGCCCGTTTTTAACCACTGAAACCACTAAGCAACTTATTCACTCCCTGATTATCTCTCGCCTTGACTATGGTATCCTCCTCATTGCCCTACTTAATCGCAGGCTATCCCCTCTTCAGTCTATCATGAATGCTGCTGCCAGACTCATCCACCTTACTAACTGTTCCATATCTGCCTTCCCTCTCAAAACATTAACAATAACATATAAAGCCATTTATAACTCTGCCCCAAATTACATCACCAATCCTGTCTCCACATATCACCCAAATCATCTTCTCCACTCCCCCACAACCTCTCTCTAGCTCCCTAGTCTCCTTCTCCATGCTCGTTTTCAGGACTTCTCCAAAGCCTTCCCCATCCTCTGGAACTCTCTACCCCAATGTATCCGACTATAGCCTACTCTGCCCAAGTTTAGGCGATCTCTCTCTTCAACTAAGCTTATCCTGCCTTCAGCTAATAACTGAATCTTATATTTCTCCTATCAGTTCATCCCCCACAGTTATTACCTATTGTACCACCAGCCCCTCCCTCTTAGATTATAAACTCTAAGGAGCAGGGCCCTCCTAACCCTCTTGTATTGAACTGCATCATTGCTGTATTGGTGCTATATAATAATAAAAATTTCACTTGCTTTTAACATTCAATTTTAAAAAGGAATGTAATTTCTGAATGAAAACTACATATATTGTCCCAAAATTAGTTTGATCGAGAACATTTTTTTTTATTCTGCTCCTTTGAACTATCCGGTCACTGTTTTTGGTAACATACGTCAATATGACCCCACTGATGGGTAGAAAATCGAATGAACGTTCTTAATATTAATATTTTCAAAGGAAAAATGTGTTGTTTTTTTTTAATATATATATTTATTTACAACTGCATATATATGTATTTTTTTAATTTTGTTTTTAAACATTACACAACTAAATTATATACACAAAACATTTTTTGAGGTTTTTATCCGATGAATTGATTAATCAAAATAATAAAATCGGCCAGCTAAATCGACTATTAAAATGATTGTTAGTTGCAACCCTAGAATGCAGTCATCTACAGACTGGAAAACTGCCTTAATATAAACAGTCTGTGTTACCCCTAGTGACCAATCATATTATCCTCTCCTTGTTTATTGGGCAGAAGAGAAATTTAAAAAGGCAGAATCTAATGGAGTACCTTTGTGTGTTTCGGGAGGTGGGGGAGTGATCCTACTACCAGGACATTTTTTACCTTAAAGTAGTTGTAAAAACTTCAGGTTTTACATTCATACATTCTATGCATGAAGGTAAAACATGTTCAGTATGCAGCTCCCCCCACAGCCCCCTCCCACATACTTGCCCAATCCTGATCCAGCAATGTGCACAAGAGCCCGCTGCCATCCCAGCTCTCTGCCTCCTCACTGGTAGCCATTGGCTCCCGCTGCTGTCAAACAAAGCCAGTGAGGAAAAGAGGGGGCAGGGCCGAGCCAGATTCTGTGTCTTGTGGACATGGATTTAGGGTTTAGAAATGGTTCTCATAGAAGTTGATAGCCTGTAATCCACACCTGAACTGGATCACACTGCTCAGAAATTGGACATGACTCTTTTTAAAACTGCACTGAATCCATACTGCCAGTACACCGGACATATGTGAACAGGCACCACAGGAAGCAATGTTTTTTCACATCATGAGGATTGGATGCAGTTCAAACAGCATCCATTCCGCATATCTGTGAACGGGCACTAAGCAGAGAGCAGGACTGTCAGTCACTGCTGTCTGCTCTGACCCTCCAGTGCTCACTGGAGTGCTGGTCTGTGGAGGGGAAGGGAGAGTCTGGATCAGGATCTCAGCGCTTCACGGGATTGTCCAGATCTTTCCCCAGGCTGGACCGAATGACTGACACCAGCCGACTTCAGCCCGCTGTTCAACTGAAAATGGGTCACAGGAGTACAGAACGAACTGCACTCTTGTGATCCACAGGAGAAGTACAGACAAAAAAGCTTTGGCTGTACTTCTCCTTTAATGGATCTATCATTGGGACAGAGGTGAACAGCCCCTGCTGTACAGCTTCACCGTTGCTTTGATTTCCTTATGCTCATTACAGGGTTCCTGAGTGACTGGCTGTATAAGCCACGTGTACAGGGTTTCTGGCACAAGCTACTCTCTAAGGCACACTGGGCATTTTAATAACGCTGTTAATGTTAGCTGTGTAAAGTCACGTTAAAAACGTGAGGTTTTGAGCGTTTTTGCATTAGCGTTTAGCCACGTTTTTTCGTGTTATTTTTTTTTTCCTAAAAAAAAGCTATTTTTTTTTCCTCAGAAAGTCTAAAAATACCGGTTTGCTGCGTTAGAGCGTTTTTTCAGCCAAAAAACACCTCTGCCAAAAAACGTTGATTATAGTCTATGTGTGTATGGACACATTGGATAACATGCTGGGGGGTTTACTGGCTGTAGAAAAAAAAGCCTAAAACAGCAGCTGTAAAAACATCCAGTGTGCATGAGGACTAATAATTTTATCATATTTCATGACTAAGCTACCTTCCAGGTATGCAGCCATTTAATCAGGCCCCCAACATGAAAAACTCATGAAAGTACTTTTTTTTTTCTTAGCAGAACACAAAGGACTCATTTCACTTAAAGTAATATTCTTCATGGAAAGACAAGGACCACACAGATATGATTGTTTTATGTGGACAACTTTCTGTGTGGTCTACCAAATCAAAGACCAGCAGCCCAATAATCACTGTATCATGTCACCACAGAAGTCAATTAAGAATCAAAAGCCATACTAGGGTAAGGAGAGGAACACAATGACATCACTGAAATCATTACAACATAAAATACCAGCAGTCCTGATAGCAATCACTGTTCTGTGTAAGCACACAAGTCGCTTGGTATATTAAGGCAACAGAGTAACAAATGATTTAGATACGTGCATCCCATTATTTAGCTTTAGTCTTGTTTTCAGGTTAGACTAGAATTCAAAACCTAAATACTCTTAAAAATGCTCTCTTCCCCCTCCTAACACCTAAATTCTGACTAACCTATGGAAGAATGATCTTTATACATACCTATTTTCAGGCTGTTCTGGCCCAGTCGGCTCTCCATTGTCAGTCAGCGACAGCTGCAGGGGAGAGGAGGGAGCACTGACAATGGATGGGGCCATAGTACGCTTATGGGTGATTTTAAGGCTCCCTGGCACTACCAGCCATTGTCAAGCACTTTTCCTCACCGCTGCAGCCGATGCTGGTGGATACAGGGGCAATCACATGAACGGAGCAGAGTAACCTGAAAACAGGTAAGTATACAGATCTTTCCAACACAGGTTAATCAGTAAAATTAGTCTGTATATGCAATAAAGCATTTTTGTTATACTCACTGTGGAAGCTAAGGGGTTAATCCTCTGCACTGTGTAAAAACGCTGTTTGATCCTGACTTCTCTGATTCTCCCATTCTTCCAGTGCCCCCCTCTTATCTCCTGATAAGACATATTGTGTGGAGTCACTCTGCACATGCTCAGTTTGGGGTGTATTGCTAGAGGTTTTATTTTTTCTTGGGAGAGTGCATGTGATCAGCACAGGGCCAATCAGCACTGTCCATAAAGAGGTCAGGGGTCCTGCATACTCCTAGAGCAGGGGTGGGCAACTTTGGCCCTCCAGCTGTTGGCGAAGTCCCATTATGCCTCTACCTTTGGGAGTCATGCTTGTAATTCAGTTTTGCAATGCCTCATGGGACTTGTAGTTCTACAACAGCTGGAGGGCCACAGTTGCCCACCCCTGTCCTAGAGCAAAATTAAAACTCCTACAAGCTTTAAACAGTGCTCAGCTGGTCACTGACAGACGTCACAAGACTGCTCTAACTGCTGATGAGAAAAGGTATTTAGCAGTTTATATTTACTAAAATAATAGCATTTCCATGTTCTGTGTACTGTGGGAGACCAGATATAGTGAATGCAGGGTCCTGGGTTTAGTAACACTTTAGGTTGTGCCTAAAATTCCACTTTAAACCGCACCAAAGAAGAAGAAGAAGAAAAAAAAAAAAATGGGCTCCGGGTGGTTTTAGTCATAATGTGATAATATGCACCACATACTAGCACATTATCACAGATTTACCTGAAACCAAAGCCCTCCAGAGTCATGCTGTCATGGCGCTTCCATCTTCACCCGGTCTTCCTTCCAGGTTCGCTGGACATTCCTTCAGAGCGCATGCGCCGGTGATGTCACCGCCTGCTGCAAAAATAAATATCTCCTAAACAGTGCACGTTTGAGAGATATTTACTATACCTATAGGTAAGCCTTATTATAGGCTTACCCAGGGGTGTAGAAATTTTTGAAAAAAATTGCTTGTCCAGGGACTAAATCGGTGTCCCAATCTACTTGTCCCTCATGACAATCTACTTGTGCTGATAAAAAAAACATACATTTTAACCAAAACCGTAATTAAATCTGCTTTAAGTAATGTCTGGGTCTTTTAAAAACAAAAAGGGGCTTTATGGCGACTTAAATGTTTAACTTTTTTAACATTGCGCTGTATGTCTCCTCCTCTCCTCCCTGCCTGTCTCCAGTACCGCACCCGGGGACTAGCAGGGAGGGGAGAGACCTTGCAGTGTAATGAGCACTGACTGGCTGCTCCTCAGGAAAGGGGAGTGTCTGACTTATCCTTTATCCCGTTTGCTGTCATAGCTGTTTTTTCGTTATTTGCACACGTTCAAAAAATCGTTTTAGGCCTGAAGATGACACAAACCCCCCCCCCCCCCCAAACATTGCATATTTTCTGAAAGCAGAGACCCTAGAAAATAAAATAGCGGTAGTTCCAATTTTTTAGGTCACACGATATTATCACAAAAATTTCAGTAAAAAATGCACTTAAGTTAATTTTAGGGCACAAAAAGCAATAAATTATCCATTTTTTATGTAAAATATAAAAGACGAGGTTACAGCGAGTAAATAGGTATCCAGCATGTCAAACCTTAAATGTGCGTGCGCTCTTGAAACGGCAACAAACTTTAGTACCCTATATTTTCTATAGGCGACTTTTAAAGCCCCTTATAGGTCATCAGTATAGTGTTACAGAGGGGGTCTGGTGCTAGAATTATTGCTCTCATTCTGGCGTGTACGGCGATATACAGTCAGGTCCATAAATATTGGGACATCGACACAATTCTAACATTTTTGGCTCTATACACCACCACAATGGATTTGAAATGAAACGAACAAGATGTGCTTTAAATGCAGACTGTCATCTTTAATTTGAGGGTATTTACATCCAAATCAGGTGAACAGTATAGGAAGTACAACGGTTTGCATATGTGCCTCCCACTTGTTAAGGGACCAAACGTAATGGGACAATTGGCTTCTCAGCTGTTCCATGGCCAGGTGTGTGTGTTATTCCCTCATTATCCCAATTACAATGAGCAGATAAAAGGTCCAGAGTTCATTTCAAGTGTGCTATTTGCATTTGGAATCTGTTGCTGTCAACTCTCAAGATGAGATCCAAAGAGCTGTCACTATCAGTGAAGCCATCATTAGGCTGAAATAACAAAACAAACCCATCAGAGAGATAGCAAAAACATTAGGCGTGGCCAAAACAACTGTTTGGAATATTCTTAAAAAGAAGGAACGCACCGGTGAGCTCAGCCACACCAAAAGACCCGGAAGACCACAGAAAACAACTGTGGTGGATGACCGAAGAATTCTTTCCCTGGTGAAGAAAACACCCTTCACAACAGTTGGCCAGATCAAGAACACTCTCCAGGAGGTAGTTGCATGTGGGTCAAAGTCAACAATCAAGAGAAGACTTCACCAGAGTGAATACAGAGGGTTCACCACAAGATGTAAACCATTGGTGAGCCTCAAAAACAGGAAGGCCAGATTCGAGTTTGCCAAACGACATGTAAAAAAGCCTTCACAGTTCTGGAACAACATCCTATGGACAGATGAGACCAAGATCAACTTGTACCATAGTGATGGGAAGAGAAGAGTATGGAGAAGGAAAGGAACTGCTCATGATCCTAAGCATACCACCTCATCAGTGAAGCATGGTGGTGGTAGTGTCATGGCGTGGGCATGTATGGCTGCCAATGGAACTGGTTCTCTTGTATTTATTGATGATGTGACTGCTGACAAAAGCAGCAGGATCAATTGTGAAGTGTTTCGGGCAATATTATCTGCCCATATTCAGCCAAATGCTTCAGAACTCATTGGACGTCGCTTCACAGTGCAGATGGACAATGACCTAAAGCATACTGCAAAAGCAACCAAAGAGTTCTTTAAGGGAAAGAAGTGGACTGTTATGCAATGGCCAAGTCAATCACCTGACCTGAATCCGATTGAGCATGCATTTCACTTGCTGAAGACAAACCTGAAGGGAAAATGCCTCAAGAACAAGCAGGAACTGAAGACAGTTGCAGTAGAGGCCTGGCAGAGCATCACCAGGGATGAAACCCAGCGTCTGGTGATGTCTATGCGTTCCAGGCTTCAGGCTGTAATTGACTGCAAAGGATTTGCAACCAAGTATTAAAAAGTGAAAGTTTGATTTATGATTATTATTCTGTCCCATTACTTTTGGTCCCTTAAAAAGTGGGAGGCACATATGCAAACTGTTGTAATTCCTACATCGTTCACCTGATTTGGATGTAAATACCCTCAAATTAAAGCTGACAGTCTGCAGTTAAAACACATCTTGTTCATTTCATTTCAAATCCATTGTGGTGGTGTAGAGAGCCAGAAATGTTAGAATTGTGTCGATGTCCCAATATTTATGGACCTGACTGTATAACATGTGTATCGCAATCATTGTTTTCATGTGTAGGCGCCCGAGTATGTGCTTTTACATTTGTGTGTGCGTAGATATTTGGGGGTGGGGGGCCTTGAAAAATATGGGGGTGTTATATGCTTGGGTATAACTTTTTTTTTTTAAAGCACATACAGGACAAAAAGTCCCCTATGTGATGATTTTTGGTGACAGGTTCTCTTTTTTGAGACATGCAGGGTCTAAAAGACCCTGCAAGTCTTCCCTTGTACTACACTGAATGTAATGCAGTGCACATCGCACCGTATTACATTCTTTCCAGGCCTCAATGACTGGGAATCTCTCGAACGGGGACCCAGAAGTGACATCACATCACGTACGGATGGACATAACATCACATCACGTACGTAGGAGAAGAAGGGAAGGGAAGTGGAGCGAATGTGTCCACTCTCCTCCTCCCTCCCCTATATCACATCCCGTGGCACCCATCGAACCAGCCTCAGGCCCACAGATGTAAAATCAGATTGTCATTGTGAAAATCTAACCCACAAAGGGTCAAATATGGAATTCCTTTATAAAACTGGGAAATCGGACACCCTTTTTGCACGGAAAATTGATCCCTAACCAGTAATGAAAACCATCTAAGAAATTTTAATCTATTGCAGAAAATGAAACATTCACTATAGCAGTTACCCAGCTCTACCTAGGACTGCACAGCCATCCAAAACGGACCCCAGTGAAGTCCATGTATAGTACTTAAATTGGTTACAATGCCCAATGTCTGTCTTTAGCCATTACTATGCCAACATGAACAACAGCAAGCACTTTAGCTGCTGTCCTGAATTTTTCATGTGTGTCCGGCTTGAATAGCTAACAATACGATACGAGCTACAGTTACAGGTACTGAAACACTACATTGCAAAACATCCACTTTCAATTTAATTGATTCCAATGAAAACAATGGAAATATAGAACCCTGACAAAACAAACCCTCTACATGGACAGTAGATAACCGTAATACTGCTGCATAATATGAAACATCTAAGTGCAGCTCTTTGACAACTGTGATAGCAGCTGAGCTGTTAAACCGGACTTTGTATACTTAATCAAGTCGGTATCTAAGCCAGATGGCCCCTGCTGTGTTTCCAAGAGCCTGCTGCAAGAAGAGAATGCCTGTCTGAGCGCAACGGTTTATATTACCTTTGAGTTCCCCATTTGTGTAATCAATTGCATACATTGTCAGTTTACCTTCCAGTAAAACCAGTTAGATGGCCAACAGAGTTACATACATAACTATTTGATTCGAGTACTTCTAAGGCTGGACACGAGCCGTTTTCTTTCGTTCTTCCAGCTGGTTGAACAAAAGAAAAAACTTTTATTCCCCCATCCGCACACTTGATGTGGATGGGGGAAACCCTCCCATATTGCCTTTGCATTTTGACAGTGGGGAGATTCCCCCACAACCGGAATACACTAATCAGCACTGCTGGCTGTAGCCGGAAGAGCTGGATAAGAGAAAAGTTTCCAACAGGCTGATTGTAAACAAGTCAATCAATAGATCGATTTGTGTAGAACCTACTTGCCCATATATGAATCGAAATTTGGCTGGTTCCTGATAAACGGGGTGAACTTCGATCCATGTATGGACAGCTTTAAAAAAAAAAATGAAAAAGATGGAGACCCTGATATATGAAGGACTCAGATGGGGACCTTGATGTAAGGAAGGATTCTGCTGGGAACCCTAATGTAAGCGCAGCTCTAATGGGGACCCTGCTGTAAGAGGGGCTCTAATGAGAACCCCGATGTAAGTAGGGCTCTGGTGGGGACCCTGATGTACGGAAGGATTCTGTCGGGGACCCTGACATAAGCCCAGCTCTGATGGAGATCCTGATTTAAGTGGGGCTCATATGAGGATCTTGATGTAAGGAAGGATTCTGTTGGGGACCCTGATGTAAACAGGGCTCTAATGGGGACCTTGACGAAAGCGGGGCTGTAATGGGGACCCTGATGTAAGCGGGGCTCTAATGGGGACACTGACGTAAGTGGGGCTCTGATGGGGACCTTGATGAAAGGAAGGATTCTGTTGGGGACCCTGATGTAAGCTGGGCACTGATGGGGACCCTGATGTAAAACGAGGACTTTGATCAGGAGCTTGATGTAAAGAGGGGCTAAGCTTTGTTTAAACAAAGTTTTTTTCTTTAATTTTGTTTAATAAATTCATTATTTATAGATGATTATTATTATTATTATTATACAGGATCTATAAAACTATTTTTTTTTTACCAAAAAATTTGTTAAATATACGATCCTTTACAGTTTGCCAGCTTCTGTGACATACTATGCAGCATCCTCTGCCAACACCAGCCAACTTGGTAGACCATCAGAGAAGTTATGACTGTGTAATCTCTGGCTTCCAAGTAATTCAATGCATATTACAATATGTTAAAAGGATAAAATTCACCTTTTAATAAACAATAATAAATGCACATTTTTTTTCAAGTAAAAAAAAAAAAGTGCATTTACTATTTTTTGTTTGTGGAGCCTAGAAAGCATTGCACCAGCGATTTGCAGATCACTGGTGCCATGCAGGTCTCCTGCAGACCTGTCAGTGTATCTGTGTGCCTGTACATCGTATGGGCAAACAGATACACTGTGACAGAAAGACTCAATGAACTACCACAGCACTTAAAGCGGAGTTCCACCTGAAATAAAAATAAAGGTCAGCAGCTAGAAAAACTGTAGCTGCTGACTTTTAAAATACAGACGGTTGTCTGTCCCTCAGTCCAGCGGTGTCCTCACCACCGCTGGTTTTACCAGCCGTCTTCTCTTCATGGCACCGGCATCTTCAGTGTGGGCACCCGGCTGTGACAGCTTGCGGCTTCAGAGCCGGGTGCCCACTGCACATGCGCAAGAAGTGCTGCGCTTTGTGAATGGTCCCGTAGTCTTCTGTGATCTGTCACGTGTCCCACAAGACTTCGGGGAGGGAGGGGGGGGGGGGGGAGGATTACAACTTCTGCTTTCGATCGCCTAGGCGATCACAGCGGAAGTGGGAGCGGGTACCTGTCAAATTCAAGTACCCGCTCCCCAAAGCTGCCAATCCTTAAAGGCTTAAAGCGGAACTTCCCCTTTTGGGTGGAGCTCCACTTTAATAGTGTTGTGGTAGTTCATTGAGAACTATGAGCCGCAAAAGCCATGTTTTTTTTTTTAAATTACGGCTAGCGGGAAACGATCCAACACTAGCTGTCACAAAGGGTGATCCAGGGCAGCAGGGGCTGGTCCGTTAGGAACATGTTACACCCTGAATATCGGTGTCACATGAAACATGTTACGAAAGGTGAACTTATCCTTTAATTATTGCACTTTTGTTTGGAAACATCATGGCATTCTTCTTCAACTAAAGCAGTGATTGTTATTGGCATCTGGAAACATCGTTATTTTGGTACAATATTTTCCAGAATGTTGGGGTCATATATATGTATCAGATGAGTTATATAGACATGGAAAAAGAAGAGAGGGATATGATTCTGTAAGGCACAGGAAGATTGCAACATTCACACTAAAACTTTAAATTAATGAAACATGATCGGAAAAAAACACATTCCATTAATTGTGTAACAGAACAGGAAACAGAAACCTATGCCAACAGAATTAGAGATGAGCGAATCGAAGTATCCGAAGTGGAATTCGAGTCGAATTTCGGAAAAATTTCGATTCGTGCCGAATCCGAAAAACAGCCTAATTCGGACGCGCGAATCGAAATTTTTCCGAAAATGGCGGCTGACATGTGCGGCGACGGAGCGGGGATGTCGGGGAAGGCGCGCAGACAAGGCGCGCTGCCCCATAATGCATTCCTCAACGACATGTGATCGCATCAGCCAATCAGCAGCCAGCCAGCCAGCACTGTGTAATGGTCGAGGTATATATAGCGGCCATTTTGGAAATCTTCATTTGCCTGCAGTCATTGAACAGAGGCAGACCGCTCTGTACTAGGGACAGGGACAGAGTTAGGGCCACAGAAACGAGAATAGGGGACAGAGAGAAGTTACTTAGGGACAGAGAACCATTACTCAGGGACACAGACTTGTTAATGAGGGCCACAGAATCGTTATTTAGGGACAAAGAAACGCTAGTTAGGGCCACAGAATTCATACTCAGGGACAGACAGAATTGTTACTCAGTGCCAGAGAATTGTTACTTAGGGCCACAGAAACGTTATTAGGGCCACAGAATTTTTACTCAGGGACAGACAGAATTGTTACTGAGTGCCAGAGAATTGTTACTCAGGGACAGACAGAATTGTTACTGAGTGCCAGAGAATTCTTACTCAGGGCCACAGAATTCATTCTCAGGGACAGACAGAATTGTTACTCAGGGACAGACAGAATTGTTACTGAGTGCCAGAGAATTGTTACTCAGGGACAGACAGAATTGTTACTGAGTGCCAGAGAATTGTTACTCAGGGACAGACAGAATTGTTACTGAGTGCCAGAGAATTGTTACTCAGGGACAGACAGAATTGTTACTGAGTGCCAGAGAATTGTTACTCTCACAGACACAAAATTGTTACTTGCACAGACACAGAATTGTTACTTGCACAGACACACAATTGTTACTCAGGGCCACAGAATTCATACTCAGGGACAGACAGAATTGTTACTGAGTGCCAGAGAATTCTTACTCAGGGCCACAGAATTCATACTCAGGGACAGACAGAATTGTTACTCAGGGACAGACAGAATTGTTACTGAGTGCCAGAGAATTGTTACTCAGGGACAGACAGAATTGTTACTGAGTGCCAGAGAATTGTTACTCAGGGACAGACAGAATTGTTACTGAGTGCCAGAGAATTGTTACTCTCACAGACACAAAATTGTTACTTGCACAGACACAGAATTGTTACTCGCACAGAGACAGAATTGTTACTCAGGGCCACAGAATTCATACTCAGGGACAGACAGAATTGTTACTGAGTGCCAGAGAATTGTTACTCAGGGACAGACAGAATTGTTACTGAGTGCCAGAGAATTGTTACTCTCACAGACACAAAATTGTTACTTGCACAGACACAGAATTGTTACTTGCACAGACACACAATTGTTACTCAGGGCCACAGAATTCATACTCAGGGACAGACAGAATTGTTACTGAGTGCCAGAGAATTCTTACTCAGGGCCACAGAATTCATACTCAGGGACAGACAGAATTGTTACTCAGGGACAGACAGAATTGTTACTGAGTGCCAGAGAATTGTTACTCAGGGACAGACAGAATTGTTACTGAGTGCCAGAGAATTGTTACTCTCACAGACACAAAATTGTTACTTGCACAGACACAGAATTGTTACTTGCACAGACACACAATTGTTACTCAGGGCCACAGAATTCATACTCAGGGACAGACAGAATTGTTACTGAGTGCCAGAGAATTGTTACTCAGGGACAGACAGAATTGTTACTGAGTGCCAGAGAATTGTTACTCTCACAGACACAAAATTGTTACTTGCACAGACACAGAATTGTTACTCGCACAGAGACAGAATTGTTACTCAGGGCCACAGAATTCATACTCAGGGACAGACAGAATTGTTACTGAGTGCCAGAGAATTGTTACTCAGGGAAGACAGAATTGTTACTGAGTGCCATAGAATTGTTACTCAGGGACAGACAGAATTGTTACTGAGTGCCAGAGAATTGTTACTCTCACAGACACAAAATTGTTACTTGCACAGACACAGAATTGTTACTCGCACAGAGACAGAATTGTTACTCAGGGCCACAGAATTCATACTCAGGGACAGACAGAATTGTTACTGAGTGCCAGAGAATTGTTACTCAGGGACAGACAGAATTGTTACTGAGTGCCAGAGAATTGTTACTCTCACAGACACAAAATTGTTACTTGCACAGACACAGAATTGTTACTTGCACAGACACACAATTGTTACTGAGTGCCAGAGAATTGTTACTCAGGGACAGACAGAATTGTTACTGAGTGCCAGAGAATTGTTACTCAGGGACAGACAGAATTGTTACTGAGTGCCAGAGAATTGTTACTCAGGGACAGACAGAATTGTTACTGAGTGCCAGAGAATTGTTACTCTCACAGACACAAAATTGTTACTTGCACAGACACAGAATTGTTACTCGCACAGAGACAGAATTGTTACTCAGGGCCACAGAATTCATACTCAGGGACAGACAGAATTGTTACTGAGTGCCAGAGAATTGTTACTCAGGGACAGACAGAATTGTTACTGAGTGCCAGAGAATTGTTACTCTCACAGACACAAAATTGTTACTTGCACAGACACAGAATTGTTACTTGCACAGACACACAATTGTTACTCAGGGCCACAGAATTCATACTCAGGGACAGACAGAATTGTTACTGAGTGCCAGAGAATTGTTACTCAGGGACAGACAGAATTGTTACTGAGTGCCAGAGAATTGTTACTCTCACAGACACAAAATTGTTACTTGCACAGACACAGAATTGTTACTCGCACAGAGACAGAATTGTTACTCAGGGCCACAGAATTCATACTCAGGGACAGACAGAATTGTTACTGAGTGCCAGAGAATTGTTACTCAGGGAAGACAGAATTGTTACTGAGTGCCATAGAATTGTTACTCAGGGACAGACAGAATTGTTACTGAGTGCCAGAGAATTGTTACTCTCACAGACACAAAATTGTTACTTGCACAGACACAGAATTGTTACTCGCACAGAGACAGAATTGTTACTCAGGGCCACAGAATTCATACTCAGGGACAGACAGAATTGTTACTGAGTGCCAGAGAATTGTTACTCAGGGACAGACAGAATTGTTACTGAGTGCCAGAGAATTGTTACTCTCACAGACACAAAATTGTTACTTGCACAGACACAGAATTGTTACTCGCACAGAGACAGAATTGTTACTCAGGGCCACAGAATTCATACTCAGGGACAGACAGAATTGTTACTGAGTGCCAGAGAATTGTTACTCAGGGACAGACAGAATTGTTACTGAGTGCCAGAGAATTGTTACTCTCACAGACACAAAATTGTTACTTGCACAGACACAGAATTGTTACTTGCACAGACACACAATTGTTACTCAGGGCCACAGAATTCATACTCAGGGACAGACAGAATTGTTACTGAGTGCCAGAGAATTGTTACTCAGGGACAGACAGAATTGTTACTGAGTGCCAGAGAATTGTTACTCTCACAGACACAAAATTGTTACTTGCACAGACACAGAATTGTTACTCGCACAGAGACAGAATTGTTACTCAGGGCCACAGAATTCATACTCAGGGACAGACAGAATTGTTACTGAGTGCCAGAGAATTGTTACTCAGGGAAGACAGAATTGTTACTGAGTGCCATAGAATTGTTACTCAGGGACAGACAGAATTGTTACTGAGTGCCAGAGAATTGTTACTCTCACAGACACAAAATTGTTACTTGCACAGACACAGAATTGTTACTCGCACAGAGACAGAATTGTTACTCAGGGCCACAGAATTCATACTCAGGGACAGACAGAATTGTTACTGAGTGCCAGAGAATTGTTACTCAGGGACAGACAGAATTGTTACTGAGTGCCAGAGAATTGTTACTCTCACAGACACAAAATTGTTACTTGCACAGACACAGAATTGTTACTTGCACAGACACACAATTGTTACTGAGTGCCAGAGAATTGTTACTCAGGGACAGACAGAATTGTTACTGAGTGCCAGAGAATTGTTACTCAGGGACAGACAGAATTGTTACTGAGTGCCAGAGAATTGTTACTCAGGGACAGACAGAATTGTTACTGAGTGCCAGAGAATTGTTACTCGCACAGACACAAAATTGTTACTTGCACAGACACAGAATTGTTACTCGCACAGAGACAGAATTGTTACTCAGGGCCACAGAATTCATACTCAGGGACAGACAGAATTGTTACTGAGTGCCAGAGAATTGTTACTCAGGGACAGACAGAATTGTTACTGAGTGCCAGAGAATTGTTACTCTCACAGACACAAAATTGTTACTTGCACAGACACAGAATTGTTACTTGCACAGACACACAATTGTTACTCAGGGCCACAGAATTCATACTCAGGGACAGACAGAATTGTTACTGAGTGCCAGAGAATTCTTACTCAGGGCCACAGAATTCATACTCAGGGACAGACAGAATTGTTACTCAGGGACAGACAGAATTGTTACTGAGTGCCAGAGAATTGTTACTCAGGGACAGACAGAATTTTTACTGAGTGCCAGAGAATTGTTACTCTCACAGACACAAAATTGTTACTTGCACAGACACAGAATTGTTACTTGCACAGACACACAATTGTTACTCAGGGCCACAGAATTCATACTCAGGGACAGACAGAATTGTTACTGAGTGCCAGAGAATTGTTACTCAGGGACACCTAATCGTTGAATTAAATAGTATGTCAGACAACATGCAGAGGAGTGGCAGAGGAGGCAATGTTTTAGGAGCGAGCAGACGTGGCAGCAGAGGAAGGGGTCGAGGCAGCAGTATTCGCAGCCAGAGGCCAGTGCTCCCGGTGTCATCCAGCGGTCGTGTCTCCACCGACAACCCTGCCGTCATTGATTGGTTGGCTCGGTCGTCTTCCTCTTCCCAGGTCACCTCTGACACCTACAGCCAACGGTCGGTGGGTACGTCAGACACAACCGTTAGTTGGCATGGCCCGGGACCAAGCCCACTGAAATCACGTGTCCTCTACCTGCCCCTGTCCTTTGCTGTTCCCTCACCAAGCGAAGTATCGCATGCTGTGGGCTCAGCCCCACTGTACAGTGAGGAAGAGCTAACAGAGGGCGGTCAGGAACGGGGGGAGACATCGGCCTTTTCAGCAGCCAAGCGAACAAGTACTGGCGAGGAGAGTGGCTCGGTAGCCGGTCTAGAGACAGGTCTGTCTCCTGTCTCATGTGCCACTTTCAGGTCTCTTCACACTGCTGGTGTGTTTAATTTTTTGACATAGGGTGCAGGCAGATTACGGGCCTCACATAGCTGCTGCCAGGCCCCTAATCTGCCATGGGCCCCTATATACCGCCTCCTCATGCTGCTGCCAAGTCCAGAGTCTGTCATGGTCCCTGTACGGCCTCCCATTGCTGCTGTCTCCATCGCCACACTCTGCTGCCATGTGCCACTTTCAGGTCTCTTCACACTGCTGGTGTGTTAAATTTTTTGACATAGGGTGCAGGCAGATTACGGGCCTCACATAGCTGCTGCCAGGCCCCTAATCTGCCATGGGCCCCTATATACCACCTCCTCCTGCTGCTGCCAGGTCCAGAGTCTCTCATGGGTCCCTGTACGGCCTCCCATTGCTGCTGTCTCCATCGCCACACTCTGCTGCCATGTGCCACTTTCAGGTCTCTTCACACTGCTGGTGTGTTAAATTTTTTGACATAGGGTGCTGCAAGATAACGGGCCTCACATAGCTGCTGCCAGGCCCCTAATCTGCCATGGGCCCCTATATACCGCCTCCTCATGCTGCTGCCAAGTCCAGAGTCTGTCATGGTCCCTGTACGGCCTCCCATTGCTGCTGTCTCCATCGCCACACTCTGCTGCCATGTGCCACTTTCAGGTCTCTTCACACTGCTGGTGTGTTAAATTTTTTGACATAGGGTGCAGGCAGATTACGGGCCTCACATAGCTGCTGCCAGGCCCCTAATCTGCCATGGGCCCCTATATACCGCCTCCTCATGCTGCTGCCAAGTCCAGAGTCTGTCATGGTCCCTGTACGGCCTCCCATTGCTGCTGTCTCCATCGCCACACTCTGCTGCCATGTGCCACTTTCAGGTCTCTTCACACTGCTGGTGTGTTAAATTTTTTGACATAGGGTGCAGGCAGATTACGGGCCTCACATAGCTGCTGCCAGGCCCCTAATCTGCCATGGGCCCCTATATACCACCTCCTCCTGCTGCTGCCAGGTCCAGAGTCTCTCATGGGTCCCTGTACGGCCTCCCATTGCTGCTGTCTCCATCGCCACACTCTGCTGCCATGTGCCACTTTCAGGTCTCTTCACACTGCTGGTGTGTTAAATTTTTTGACATAGGGTGCTGCAAGATAACGGGCCTCACATAGCTGCTGCCAGGCCCCTAATCTGCCATGGGCCCCTATATACCGCCTCCTCATGCTGCTGCCAAGTCCAGAGTCTGTCATGGTCCCTGTACGGCCTCCCATTGCTGCTGTCTCCATCGCCACACTCTGCTGCCATGTGCCACTTTCAGGTCTCTTCACACTGCTGGTGTGTTAAATTTTTTGACATAGGGTGCAGGCAGATTACGGGCCTCACATAGCTGCTGCCAGGCCCCTAATCTGCCATGGGCCCCTATATACCGCCTCCTCATGCTGCTGCCAAGTCTAGAGTCTGTCATGGGTCCCTGTACGGCCTCCCATTGCTGCTGTCTCCATCGCCACACTCTGCTGCCATGTGCCACTTTCAGGTCTCTTCACACTGCTGGTGTGTTAAATTTTTTGACATAGGGTGCTGCAAGATAACGGGCCTCACATAGCTGCTGCCAGGCCCCTAATCTGCCATGGGCCCCTATATACCGCCTCCTCATGCTGCTGCCAAGTCCAGAGTCTGTCATGGTCCCTGTACGGCCTCCCATTGCTGCTGTCTCCATCGCCACACTCTGCTGCCATGTGCCACTTTCAGGTCTCTTCACACTGCTGGTGTGTTAAATTTTTTGACATAGGGTGCAGGCAGATTACGGGCCTCACATAGCTGCTGCCAGGCCCCTAATCTGCCATGGGCCCCTATATACCGCCTCCTCATGCTGCTGCCAAGTCCAGAGTCTGTCATGGTCCCTGTACGGCCTCCCATTGCTGCTGTCTCCATCGCCACACTCTGCTGCCATGTGCCACTTTCAGGTCTCTTCACACTGCTGGTGTGTTAAATTTTTTGACATAGGGTGCAGGCAGATTACGGGCCTCACATAGCTGCTGCCAGGCCCCTAATCTGCCATGGGCCCCTATATACCACCTCCTCCTGCTGCTGCCAGGTCCAGAGTCTCTCATGGGTCCCTGTACGGCCTCCCATTGCTGCTGTCTCCATCGCCACACTCTGCTGCCATGTGCCACTTTCAGGTCTCTTCACACTGCTGGTGTGTTAAATTTTTTGACATAGGGTGCAGGCAGATTACGGGCCTCACATAGCTGCTGCCAGGCCCCTAATCTGCCATGGGCCCCTATATACCGCCTCCTCCTGCTGCTGCCAGGTCCAGAGTCTCTCATGGGTCCCTGTACGGCCTCCCATTGCTGCTGTCTCCATCGCCACACTCTGCTGCCATGTGCCACTTTCAGGTCTCTTCACACTGCTGGTGTGTTAAATTTTTTGACATAGGGTGCTGCAAGATAACGGGCCTCACATAGCTGCTGCCAGGCCCCTAATCTGCCATGGGCCCCTATATACCGCCTCCTCATGCTGCTGCCAAGTCCAGAGTCTGTCATGGTCCCTGTACGGCCTCCCATTGCTGCTGTCTCCATCGCCACACTCTGCTGCCATGTGCCACTTTCAGGTCTCTTCACACTGCTGGTGTGTTAAATTTTTTGACATAGGGTGCAGGCAGATTACGGGCCTCACATAGCTGCTGCCAGGCCCCTAATCTGCCATGGGCCCCTATATACCACCTCCTCCTGCTGCTGCCAGGTCCAGAGTCTCTCATGGGTCCCTGTACGGCCTCCCATTGCTGCTGTCTCCATCGCCACACTCTGCTGCCATGTGCCACTTTCAGGTCTCTTCACACTGCTGGTGTGTTAAATTTTTTGACATAGGGTGCTGCAAGATAACGGGCCTCACATAGCTGCTGCCAGGCCCCTAATCTGCCATGGGCCCCTATATACCGCCTCCTCATGCTGCTGCCAAGTCCAGAGTCTGTCATGGTCCCTGTACGGCCTCCCATTGCTGCTGTCTCCATCGCCACACTCTGCTGCCATGTGCCACTTTCAGGTCTCTTCACACTGCTGGTGTGTTAAATTTTTTGACATAGGGTGCAGGCAGATTACGGGCCTCACATAGCTGCTGCCAGGCCCCTAATCTGCCATGGGCCCCTATATACCACCTCCTCCTGCTGCTGCCAGGTCCAGAGTCTCTCATGGGTCCCTGTACGGCCTCCCATTGCTGCTGTCTCCATCGCCACACTCTGCTGCCATGTGCCACTTTCAGGTCTCTTCACACTGCTGGTGTGTTAAATTTTTTGACATAGGGTGCTGCAAGATAACGGGCCTCACATAGCTGCTGCCAGGCCCCTAATCTGCCATGGGCCCCTATATACCGCCTCCTCATGCTGCTGCCAAGTCCAGAGTCTGTCATGGTCCCTGTACGGCCTCCCATTGCTGCTGTCTCCATCGCCACACTCTGCTGCCATGTGCCACTTTCAGGTCTCTTCACACTGCTGGTGTGTTAAATTTTTTGACATAGGGTGCAGGCAGATTACGGGCCTCACATAGCTGCTGCCAGGCCCCTAATCTGCCATGGGCCCCTATATACCGCCTCCTCATGCTGCTGCCAAGTCTAGAGTCTGTCATGGGTCCCTGTACGGCCTCCCATTGCTGCTGTCTCCATCGCCACACTCTGCTGCCATGTGCCACTTTCAGGTCTCTTCACACTGCTGGTGTGTTAAATTTTTTGACATAGGGTGCAGGCAGATTACGGGCCTCACATAGCTGCTGCCAGGCCCCTAATCTGCCATGGGCCCCTATATACCGCCTCCTCATGCTGCTGCCAAGTCCAGAGTCTGTCATGGTCCCTGTACGGCCTCCCATTGCTGCTGTCTCCATCGCCACACTCTGCTGCCATGTGCCACTTTCAGGTCTCTTCACACTGCTGGTGTGTTAAATTTTTTGACATAGGGTGCAGGCAGATTACGGGCCTCACATAGCTGCTGCCAGGCCCCTAATCTGCCATGGGCCCCTATATACCACCTCCTCCTGCTGCTGCCAGGTCCAGAGTCTCTCATGGGTCCCTGTACGGCCTCCCATTGCTGCTGTCTCCATCGCCACACTCTGCTGCCATGTGCCACTTTCAGGTCTCTTCACACTGCTGGTGTGTTAAATTTTTTGACATAGGGTGCTGCAAGATAACGGGCCTCACATAGCTGCTGCCAGGCCCCTAATCTGCCATGGGCCCCTATATACCGCCTCCTCATGCTGCTGCCAAGTCCAGAGTCTGTCATGGTCCCTGTACGGCCTCCCATTGCTGCTGTCTCCATCGCCACACTCTGCTGCCATGTGCCACTTTCAGGTCTCTTCACACTGCTGGTGTGTTAAATTTTTTGACATAGGGTGCTGCAAGATAACGGGCCTCACATAGCTGCTGCCAGGCCCCTAATCAGCCATGGGCCCCTATACCGCCTCCTCCTGCTGCTGCCAGGTCCAGAGTCTCTCATGCCATGTGCCACTTTCAGGTCTCTTCACACTGCTGGTGTGTTTAATTTTTTGACATAGGGTGCAGGCAGATTACGGGCCTCACATAGCTGCTGCCAGGCCCCTAATCTGCCATGGGCCCCTATATACCGCCTCCTCATGCTGCTGCCAAGTCTAGAGTCTCTCATGGGTCCCTGTACGGCCTCCCATTGCTGCTGTCTCCATCGCCACACTCTGCTGCCATGTGCCACTTTCAGGTCTCTTCACACTGCTGGTGTGTTAAATTTTTTGACATAGGGTGCTGGCAGATTACGGGCCTCCTATAGCTGCTGCCAGGCCCCTAATCTGCCGTAGGCCCCTATATACCGCCTCCTCATGCTGCTGCCAGGTCCAGAGTCTCTCATGGGTCCCTGTACGGCCTCCCATTGCTGCTGTCTCCATCGCCACACTCTGCCATGTGCCACTTTCAGGTCTCCTCACACTGCTGGTGTGTTCCATTTTTTGTCATAGGGTGCTGGCAGATTATGGGCCTCCCATAACTGCTGCCAGGCCCCTAATCTGCCATGGGCCCCTATACCGACTCCTCATGCTGTGACGTTGCAACAAGGTGGAATTCAACCCTACATATGTTAGACCGCCTTTACGAACAGCAAAAGGCCATCACAGATTTCCTGATGTTAAAAGCAGATAAAGGTACTCCCTGTGTAACTTAGATGTCAGCCATTGGCAGCTCATGCGTGACACCTGCGCTTGCTCAGGCCCTTTGAGGAGGCCACGCTATTCGTGAGTCGGCAGGACTATGGGATGAACGACGTCATTCCTCTGTTGCACGTCCTGGAACAAATGCTGTTAACAATGGCTGGTCAGGGTGCGGTAGACGTGGCGCACAGATCTCAACGCCACATGGCCCCTGTGGGGGCAGGACTGGAAGAAGAGGAGGAGGTAGAGGAGGACATTGGTGCTCAGGAATTATTGAGTGAAATGGGTGGTTTTTCCACTCAGCGGACAGGAGTGGAGGAGCAGGAGCATCTGGTAGAGGAGGAGGAAGAGGAGACAGAGGACCTAGACGCACCGTGGCAGTATGCTGTGGAGATGGAGGCAGGGAGTCCCTCGCATTCCTTGGCACAAATGGCCCATAGCATGCTCGGTTGCTTGCGTAGCGACAGCCGAATAATAACCATCAGACAGAGGGATGACTTTTGGCTGTCCACCTTGTTGGACCCTCGCTACCGTTCAAAAATGGTGGCCTTTTTCACACCTGCTGAGAGGGAGGCCAAAATAACGTACTATAAAAAACACCTATGTAGTCAGCTGGTCTCTGCCTGTCTGCGCCAACGTCCATCCTCAGACACTGTGGGCCCTGTGCGCTCGTGTTCCGCTGCCATGGCAGCAGGGGAGGGGTGGGGTGGTAGGAGCAGTGGCAGCTCCACCAGCAGCGGCTGCCTCAGTCTGCAGTCGATGATGAGTAGCTTTCTTCACCAGCGCAGTGAGGAAACTACTAACCAGCCGCAGCAGCAGCAGCAGCATCAGGTGGACCTGGAGCAGGACCTCAAACAACAGGCTTAGGCCTACTTGGACAGCACCCTGCCAACCGAGGTAGACAATCCCCTTGACTACTGGGCAACGAAACTTGACCTTTGGCCCCAACTAGCTGAATTTGCCCTTGAAAGGCTGTCATGCCCGGCCAGTAGCGTGGCATCGGAGCGCGTGTTTAGTGCGGCAGGAGGTATTGCAACTCCGCGGAGGACACGACTGTCCACCCAAAGTGTGGAGAGACTCACGTTTGTGAAAATGAATCAGGCGTGGATTAGTCTGGATTTCAAACCACCAGTTCCTGACACAACTGACTAAATCCGCCATGAATCATGCCCCAAACATGTGCCACTTTCAGGTCTCCTCACACTGCTGGTGTGTTCCATTTTTTGTCATAGGGTGCTGGCAGATTACGGGCCTCCCATAGCTGCTGCCAGGCCCCTAATCTGCCATGGGCCCCTATACCGCCTCCTCATGCTGCTGCCAAGTCCAGAGTCTCTCATGGGTCCCTGTACGGCCTCCCATTGCTGCTGCCTCCATCGCCACACTCTGCCATGTGCCACTTTCAGGTCTCCTCACACTGCTGGTGTGTTCCATTTTTTGTCATAGGGTGCTGGCAGATTACGGGCCTCCCATAGCTGCTGCCAGGCCCCTAATCTGCCATGGGCCCCTATACCGCCTCCTCATGCTGCTGCCAGGTCCAGAGTCTCTCATGGGTCCCTGTACGGCCTCCCATTGCTGCTGTCTCCATCGCCACACTCTGCCATGTGCCACTTTCAGGTCTCCTCACACTGCTGGTGGGTTCCATTTTTTGTCATAGGGTGCTGGCAGATTACGGGCCTCCCATAGCTGCTGCCAGGCCCGTAATCTGCCATGGGCCCCCGTACCGACTCCTCATGCTGCTGCCAGGCCCGTAATCTGTCATGGGCCACTGTTGTCGCTTGTTGGCATATTCCGCTCGTTCAGATGCTCCTTCTCCTGCTACTCCTCTTCACGGATTCCGTCAGCAGTCTTTCTTGGAATCCGTTTCCAAGAGACAACAGTTTGCGAGCACGCACCCGACGGTGCAGAAGCTGAACGTCCTCCTGTCCAAGTTGCTGCTGCCAGGCTCGTAATCTGTCATGCGCCCCTGTACCGCCTCCTCATGCTGCTGCCAGGTCCAGAGTGTGTCATGGGCCCCCGTACCGACTCCTCATGCTGCTGCCAGGCCCGTAATCTGTCATGGGCCCCTGTACCGCCTCCCCATGCTGCTGCCAGGTCCAGAGTGTGTCATGGGTCCCTGTACGGCCTCCCATTGCTGCTGCCAGGCCCGTAATCTGCCATGGGCCCCTGTACCGACTCCTCATGCTGCTGCCAGGCCCGTAATCTGTCATGGGCCCCTGTACCGCCTCCTCATGCTGCTGCCAGGTCCAGAGTGTGTCATGGGTCCCTGTACGGCCTCCCATTGCTGCTGTCTCTATCGCCACACTCTGCCATGTGCCACTTTCAGGTCTCCTCACACTGCTGGTGGTTTCCATTTTTGTCATAGGGTGCTGTATGGCCTCCCATTGCTGCTGCCTCCACCGCCACACTGTGGCTCCACACTCTGGTTTTGGCCCCGTGACTGCCCAAATGAGTGAAGTGTGCGGTGATTCTAAGATCGACGGCACTCATCTGCATGTCATACTGACTGACAGTATTATTTCTCTTCCCCAGCAGACTCCAAGGGCATTTAAATTAAAGGTACAGTGTTCTGCACTAATATTAAGTCTCTCTGAAGCCTAGAAACACCCTTTTTTAAGTTAAATTCACAGCGAATTTATTCGACTCGAATCGAATATTGTCCACGAATTCGCCGAATCAGTCGAATCGAATTTTTCATTTCTTCGCTCATCTCTAAACAGAATATATCTTTCATTGCCTTAATGGTCCAGATCATACATGGTACTGTGATTTCAGGCTTCAAGATTTTTATCTTTTCACTTATAAAAGGAAGCAATTCCAGCCAGCAAAACGCAAGTCACTATAAAAGAAACAAACTCTTAAAACTGTTTACACAAATATATAAACCATACACTTTGCTGTGAATGACACTATAATTTCCATTGTCTAAAAGGTTTATTTTTAGATGCCTAATCATCTCAAAAGAAAGTGCATTCTTCTTTGTTAGGTATCTTAAAAAGGAGCTCCAGGCAATAATTAAATTCAATTAATGAACAGCTAATGACATCCAGAAAACACTGCGAGAGTACCATGATCACAAGCCAGAGGATCCATTCAGCTTAAAGTGGTAGTATACTCTTATTTTTAACTAACCTACAGGTACGTTTATAATGATGTTTACCTGCAGGTAGAATGAATATCTCCTAAACGTGCACCATATAGAAGATATTAGCTCTTTTTTAGAGCCAGCGCATGCGCTCTGAAAGGCGTGCCCATGCCGTTCCGTCAGATAACTGTACCATGGCCCGGAACTCCTGCCTGCATGCATGGGAGTGACATCATCCCGCCTTGGCCAATCAGGTGGCTGAAGCTTGTGAACCCCGAAGGAAGACAAGGTGAAGATGGAAGCCTCTGCAGCGGTGACAGTGCACCGTTGGAGGGTTTCATTTTAAGATGCATACTAGCACATTATGACATTTCCTCGCAGGGGATTTTTATATTCTTTTTTTTTTTAACCTGTGGTTTATAACCCGCTTTAAAGTACTGTAGTATTACTGCCTTTTTTAGCACCAACACATCAGTAATAATTAGCTTAGGACAATGATTCCTTTAGGAGTACATTGTAAAAAAATAACTTTTTTGCCATTATTCACCGACATTCTCCAGCTTCCTGTGTGCCACTTCCCTGAACTTCTGATCACGGAGTGCGCACAAACAACATAATTTCCTTTCAGGAGATTCAATTTTTCAGGACTACATGTCCCACCATGCTTAGAGCCTATGTGCACTGTCATTCATGAATTTCACTCTGAGAATTCAGCCTGAGCCGAAGGACTGACTCTGTACACCAATCCCGGTAGCGTGCACAAAAGAATGGCTTCATGGAACCCTGCAAGAAATGGGAGCCACGCTAAAAGCAGATAATAGGGCCATGGGTGGAGCCGCATTGCTGACGTCACGCCGCCACTGCCGAAGGATAGAGCGATGGCCATTTTGGTACCCGATTTTACCTTTTATCACTCCACGTGGATATGTTACTCTGTTTTACAATACATAGTAAATATTTATTTATTTCAGGTACTTCTATAGCGCCGTCAATTTACGCAGCACTTTACACATATATATTGTACATTCACATCAGTCCCTAACCCTCAAGGGGCGTACAATCTAAGGTCCCTAACTCACATTCATACATATACATACTAGGGCCAAGTTAGACCAGATCCAATTAACCTACCAGCATGTCTTTGGAGTGTAGGAGGAAACCGGAGTACCTGGAGGAATCCCACGCAGGCACAGGGAGAACATGCAAACTCCAGGCAGGTGGTGCCATGGTTGGGATTCGAGCCAACGACCCTAGTACTGCCAGGCGGAAGTGCTAACCACTTGGCCACTGTGTTGCCCTATATATGATTTTCTGGCTCTTGTGGTGAGCTATCTTCCCTAGGACAAGGGTTCCTCTTCCACCTATGCCTCTGACAGAGCAGTTCGTTTAACCCTCTGACTGCCTCTATGCCTCCAGGTGTGATATACCTATATGCCTGTTATCATTAACCTTCTGGTGAGTGTACATCTAACCGAGGTGGTGGATTCCCCTGTGTGATTAATTTCCCATTCAGTCCTGCACTTTAGATTGCTGCGCTTCATGATCCTATGGACACTTACTGAATTGAGTTTCTTTTATGGACATATATTCTTATGTTGCAATAATTACCAATGTGCAATCACGAACATCAGTAATATTTATTGATTTTAGTCGAACTTGCAGTGCACCTATTATCACCTTTGCGCACGGACATTATTGCTTTATCACTTACTGATTTTGCTATTCATTTTATTTGCACGTTTTATACACTTATGTCATGCACTTTATTGTTCCACTTGATAAATTTAGCCTTTTATTGTGATTTTAGCGCTGCACCTTTTCTATATAGATATTAAGGCCAACGCTCAGGCGACCAGGGAATTTTACAGAAAACAAACTTTAGTACATCAGTGAGCAGCAAACGTTGTAAAGCTAGCCATAGATGGATTGAAATTTTCAATCAGTGTGTGGTCATCCCTGAGCAACTTCATTTGAATAAACAAGATGGAAATTTTGAGGGGGATTTCTCCATCCACCTTGTTTGGATTAAGGAATATGTTCCTTTTTTGTTTTTTATGCACTCAAATCTAAAGACAGCTTGAGCGATTTTACAGCATAAACATTACCATACATTAATAACTAATATTGCTTAAAATATATCTAACATCATGAACAAAAATGTATTCCTGTCCTAGGGTAACATCATTTACTAACTGTACTGTATATATAGAGGGGCAGCATTGTCACCCTAGTACAGTAATGAAGAACACAACTCTCTCCTCCCTTCTCTAGAATATAAATGGGGTGTGCTTTGTAGTCTGCAGAGGTATCTGGGAACAAGAGTGCAGAATAGGAAATTAGATACTAAATAGATCTTGCTTCAGGATCAAAAGATATTTTTGCACTAAAATAAAAAATAAAAAAAAAAAAAAGACAACAAAATGCTTTCTATGATACATTTAACAGACAAAAGGGCAAATGTTGGCAAATAAGAGACGTTCATTGATTGGGTCTTCATACAATTCATGCACACAGGACATTTAAAGTGATTGTAAAGGCTCAAGGTTTTTTATCCCCCCCCCCCAATCCTTAGCTGAGCCTCCTCCGATCCAGCGATGTTCTCGACCGCCTCTGCTGTCTGGGGACTCTTCCTCCTCATTGGCTGAGACAGCAATGGGAGCCCATTGTCAATCACAGCCAGTGAGCCAATGAGGAGAGAGTGGGGGCAAGGCCAATCCATGGCTCTATGTGTCTTCTGGACTCATAGAGCAGCAGCTCGGAGACCAGCATGCTGAGGTGACCCCAGGACAAGCAGCTTTCCCTGGGGCACTGCTCAAGGAGGAGGAGCCGGGAGCTCTGGAGGGAACCCAAAAAGAAGAGGATTGGGGCTGCTCTGTGCAAAATCACTGTACAGAGCAGGTGAGTATAAACATGTTTGTTATTGTAGGAAAAAAAAAGTTTTAGTATCATTTTAAAGTAGTCCTCTTGGCAGCAGTGTTTTGGCAGAAAAAATGCCTGACACTTGTCAAAGTGTCCGCTCTCTCTGCTCTTCATTAAATCCATGTCCAATGGTTGTCTATGGCAAACAGAGCACTAGGCAGCATCGTAGTGTCGTTCATCCATCCATTTAAATGCAAGCATTGCAGTGCATCACCAGGGAAGGATTTTTAATATATATGTGTAATTTTTTTTTTTTTTTATTTCTTCTTCTTATGGTTCTTATGATTTTATGATTGTCACTAGTTTCAGTGATTTTATTTATATAAATATATTTATATATTTTTATAGATCTTTTGTGTTTACTTATACTATGTCAATTGCCCCTGTGACCCCTCCCCCTGCATAGGGAAGTGTCCAGGACGGCCCATGTGACCTTTGGTTCAACTAGTAGTGAACATATAAAAGAGGGAGCAGACATTTGGTCAGTTGGCTCTGAGGAAGAGGCAAGTCCTCGAAACGCGTCAGTTATTGGATGTCTACACTCCGTATTGCGGACTGTTACTCAGCACGGTGTTGACCCTGCTGTTCTTTTATGATGTGCCTTGACTTTATTGTCGTTTGTGAGTACAACACCTACTTTATTTCTTATCAAACATTTTTTATGGTAATGCACTAGGCCTGTGCGCCCTCTGTTTGTTCTTTCAGAAGAAACGTCTGACGCTTATCAAAGTGTCCATTCACAAGCGTTCAGGCAGGAGTGCAAATAGAAAAACAAAAAGGGCGCACCGACCTAGTGCATTATCGTTTAAAATATTTATTGAAAAACCAAGGTACGTATTATACTGACAATGAACATAAAAACACAGGCATGTCACACCGAACAAGATAATATATCCAAGCAGCATCTGAGTCCATACGATGGAACCCTGGATGACCAACTTGTTAACGCGTTTCAAGGCCACAACCTCTTCCTGTTTACAGGAGTCAAGCACTTAGGCATGAATACCTTTCAATGGTCAAAATAATAATTTATTCTGGCCACTGAAATCAATTAACGCTCAAGTTCTAAACGTGCCTAGCGTTTAGGCTCCTTTAGACGCGTCAAGCTTTTTTTCTGCCAAAACAATGCCGCTCCTGGACGCACTGGCGCTGGGTTTTTTTTCCTGCTGGTAAATGCTACTGCAACTAAAAGCTTCTAAAACACTGCGTGTGCATGGAAACATAGGATAACATGGAGGACTGCATGGAAGCAGTAAAAAAAACCCAAAAAAGCAAAAACACACCTGACGCCTCTAAAAGTGGCTGTAAAAATGTCCTTTGTGCATGAGGCCTTAATCTGAGTTTTACTATTGTAGTAAGATTCACTGGCTGCATTGTGTGCAGCTAAAGCTTTAGTGGGTATAGACAGAATCTTTGTGAATCACCGAACATATCTGTCTGGTTTTCTAAGAGATCAAATTTAGGGCAATCCGGATGATGATACCTGCAAATATTTTAGCGATGACACCAGGTGTACAGTATAAATGTCAGGATGAAACTTCCTGATGTTTAACAGCTAGGCGGTGTCTCCAGAGTTTGACATGTCTTGTCTGTGTTGGGTCTTCTCACATGCCCTTCACTTTTTATTGTTCATGCAATTAAACTGTGCTCATAGAAATACTCCTAAATAATGAGTGTCTATGTATTAAGCCACAGGGCAGACGGCTGCACACACATTGCCGTGTCATCCCAGGATTACGACAGCGACTAAATAAACAAGGAACTGACAGCTATTGTCATAAGGCGTTTTCACCTTTTTGGCAAACAGTGTCAATCTCTGAATTATTGGAAGGAAATACTTTAGCTTTTTCAATGTCACAAAAAAAGTGCACCATGCAGTTGTATTAATCATTGCCATAAAGGCCTTCCTTTTTATCTATGCTCGATCACTAATCAGCCCACCAATAACAGGAAATATTCTGTGCACAAGAAAATCAGGAGTGATCATGCCAACTTTAAATTTAAAGCCGAGTTCGGGCCGTTTTTGTGTTTATTAAAAGTCAGCAGCTACAAAAACTGTACCTGCTGACTTTTAATAAACACACACTTACCTGTCCCAGGATCCAGCGATGTGCTCACCCGCACCGTCCCTTCTCCCATTCTCTTCTCCACGGCGCCGGCATCGCAACTGTGGGCACCAGGCTGTGACAGCTTTTGGCTTCACAGCCTGGTGCTCACTGTGCATGCGCGAGTCGTGCTGTGCCTCCTAATCGGTCCGGCAGTCTCCTGGGACCTGTGAAAGTTCCCAAGAGACTGCGGGAGGAAGGAGGGGGTCAAACCTCTGGCTCACTTCGCCGTGGCAAAGTGGGAGCGGGTACCTGTCAAAACCAGGTACCCGCTCCCCCCCCCCAAAAGATGCCAAATATGGCAGTGGAAGGGGGGGGGGGAGGAGACAAATAAGTGGAGCTTCTACTTTTAAGTGGAACTCCGCTTTAAGCAAAAATGTTTTTTTGCTGTGATTTTGGATGGAGTATGGCGTGGTTATAACCTCAGTCAAGGTATTTACTATCTATACCCTATAGGTGGGGAGGGGACAGTGGTTAGCAGGTCCGCCTAGCAGCACTAGGATCGTCAGTTCAAATCTCACAGCACTAGCTGCGTGGAGTTTGCATGTTCTCCCCTTGCCTGCGTGGGTTTCCTCCCACACCCCAAAGACATGCTGGTAGGTTAATTGGCTCCTGTTTAAAGTCAGGTTCACACTTATGCAGTTTGCGTTTGATCCTTTTCTGCAGTGCGTTTTTTGCACATGCGTTCTTGATGCTTTTTTTTTCCTTTCTTGTTTCTAGGCAGATTTAAAACGCAAAATTTATCAAAAATGACATGCTTTTCTGCAGCATTTCCATTGAAATCTATAGAACCAAAAACGCAACTTTGTCTTTAAAAAAGTCCTTAACCCTTTCCAAAAAACGCACAGGGTGAAAACGCGGAGATGTGAACCTGTCCATTAGGAAATCATGTTAAATGGACTGTAATGCGTTTCTGCAAAACGCTGCGGAAAAAGCTTAGGTGTGAACCTAGACTAAAAGAAGCTCATGTTCTTTTTTTGAACGCAGACGTTTTGTGAGAGTTCCGGCTAGGGGGCCCTACCTGCACCGCCATTCGCGGCCTCGGCTGTCAATCACCAGGTCCCGGCCAGTGATCGCCGAGTATCTACGATGGAAGAGAGACCTGTATACTGTGTACAAACAACACAGATCTCTCCCGTCAGCTCCTGCACACTGCTTAGTATGGCTCTGTATAGCAGAGCCATACAAAGCAGTGTGCTTACAGTGTAAAGCACTCACACAGCACACAGTGAAACAGTACACACTTAACCCTTTGATTGCCCCACATTAACCTCTTCCTGCCCAGTGCCATTAGTACAGTGTCAGTGCTTTTTATTAGCACTGATCACTGTATTGGTATCACTGAAGATGTCAGTGACACCAAATCAGTTCCCTCCCAGTGTCAGAATGCCCGCCGTAGTCCTACTATAAGTCACTGAACGCCGCCGTTACTAGTAAAAACTAAAAAAATTCCAGTATCTATACCAACATTTGTAACCACTAAGACTTTCCCGTAAACCAATTAATTTACACGTATTGGGATTTTTTTTTAGCAAAGGCATGTAGAAGAATACATTTTGGCCTAAATTTATGACAAAATTTTATTTTTTTAATTTATTTACTGGACATGTTTAATAGCAAAAAGTCAAAAATAATGTTTTTTTCTCAAAATTGTCACTGTTGTTTTGTTTATAGAGCAACAAAATTAAAAACCGCACAGGCGATCAAATACCACTGAAAGAAAGCTCTATTTGTGGGGAACAAAAAGGAAATTTCACTTGGGTGCAGCATTGCATGACCACGCAATTGTCACTTAAAGTAACACAGCGCCATAACGCAAACAATGGCCTGGTCAGGAAGAGGGTAGAACCTCAGGAGGGCAAGTGGTTAATCTTTCAATGCAGCATGAGTTGACAACCTCAGCTCTAGGGTCCCATTCACATGGACAGCCAGAAGAGCAGTAAAAATGGCTGGCCACCCACATAAAGGCTAAACAGCTTGAAAATGCTGTTCACATACCGCAGCCTTGATACCTTGTATTGTGGCCACAGTAAATTTAATGCGTCATGCCGAGCTGACAGGTGGCACGGCTTGACAGACTTTGCCATTCAAGTCAATGGGACTGTGCAGCAAGTGTGAGCCAGACGCTTGTCTCACAGCGCATTAGACCCATTATAAAACTGCTGTTCAGCAGAAAAAAAAAAAGCACAGGATCACCTCCCAAACCCCTGACAGTGGCTGCTTAGCCACATTCTAAAAGTGATCCACCACTGAACCTAGCAAAACCTAGGGTGAACCATATGCCCTCCCATTTCATCCATTCACAAAACTCCTTGTATTAGTTTTACATTATGCAAAGCATTCTATGAATGGGGGAGAGGTCCAATTAATCATTCGCCCCTTCTCCACACACAGAACAATTTGTATTCTGTGAAAGGAGAGCAAGGGCAAGTGGCGCAATCCTATATAGTAGAGCGGAGGCCTGTAACCCATAGAGTACCACCTCAGAGGAGGATCCAGCATCACAGACGGGAGAATTTTGGTTATTTTGGCCTCATGCACATCGACAATTATTTTAACTCCCACAGAAGCCAGCAGAGTTTTGGCCAAAAAAACCTGCTTGACGCTTGTAAAAGTGTGTGGCACGTTTACACACCTCTGCGCACGTTTACCCAGGTCAAGCGTTTGGGCGTTAATTCATTTAATTGGCCAGAATGAATCATTTACTCTGACCATCGATATAAATTACATGCAAGCGCTAAACGCGCCTATAGTTAGGCGCATTTACACACATTTAGGCACGCCAAACCAAAATGCTGCTGTTCTAGGACACCCTGGCAATGGGGGTTTTCTTCTGCCACTACACTCTCCTGCCAAAAAACACTGCTAAAATCCTTTGTGTGCATGAACACATAAGATAACATACAGGGGAGCAAAAAAAACCCCCAAAAAAACCTGATGCCTGACGCCCCTAGGAGCGGCTGTAAAAACATCCAGTGTGAATGTTGCCTTAGGCTTGGGTTCACATATGTGCGGGTAGTGCGGCTGCGGATCCAAACGAAAAACCGTGCAGCCGCACCCTCACAGAGAAACGCGGACCTGCGGGCGAGTGCCATTAGTTCTAATGACACGCCGCCGCACTGGAAAATGCAACCATACTGGGAACCGAGGTTCCCGTGCGGGCTGTGTTTTTGGAAGAAGTGCAGGGACTTCTTCTCTGCGTGTCACGGGGCACGGTAGTCTATTCAAATGAATGGGCTCTGGTGCCCGCGCATATATGTGAACTGGGGCTTATACAATAGTGAAGGATATCAGTCTGTTGTAAATCTTCCCAATGGAACACAAATGGCAAAAATGAAGGCCTCCTTTAGGGAAAGGGAGCCTTGACTGCTGGTAGCATGGCATCCCTGTGGGTGTGAACCTAAAAGGGAAGTGGGTCCCTTAGGGTTGGCTACAAAGACCTGAGGTGACTGGCTAGGGCCGGAACTCTAGGAAAAGGCTACGCTTGCACACATCCTACTACTCTGTGGAGATTCAGCTTGGGTTGACACCCTCCCACCCGTTGTGGTGTTTTGTTTTTATTGGCGGTTTTGACCTTGCCAGCAACTGATGTTGCTTTGTGGGCTATGCCCTCAAGTTAAATTCTGGGGTCAGTCTAATGCCTGTCTGGCACTGATAAGGACAGGCCTCTTAGACTATGTGAGTTTATACTTTATGGGTGCTTACAGTATAACGGTGACTGGTGTTGTTGTTTGGTACATTTGGAAAGTTTTTACATTTGCAAAGTTCAATAAAGCTGTGGCCTTGACCCAGCTACAACTTTATTAACTTCCGTGTCTTTTTGGGGTGCAAAGTATTGGTTTATTCGTTGGTCATAAATGAGCCTATGCTTCTCAGCAGTCAAGCCCAACAAAAGGAATAAGTAGATATTGCACAGAGATGCTAGAGTTTTATCTTCCATACTGAAGAGTATTAGGCTTTACCAGAGCCTTGAGTGTATAATCCTTTTTTTTTTATAGTTTTGAGGGTTGAGGAGGTGATATAATTTGAACAGCTCAGACATTAGCTGAATTTCTTTCTGGACTTGTAACGCTGGCTTCAAATTCTGCTGACACGCTGCGAGTAATGAGATTAAATGGACACAGCACCTTCAGAACTCCCACACAAATATCTCCAGTCTCCACCACTCCCTTTCACTCCTATGAAGTGCACAGTTCATCCTTCACAAAGAATGCAAACAGCCCTGGAAACAGTTCTCAGAATTAAACTAAACGTGGGGAAGGCAGCCACTATCAGTTGGGTATAGGACAACAATATGAAATGTACGGCCTATGCAAACCAAGCCAACATCTCACATTTTAGCTGCACCTATGGAACCTGGGAGGTGAAAGGTTCATTCCTCTTTATTAGTTGGATCACCTGCTGCTGCAGGGGGTGGGAGAGCACAAGCGCCACTTTTAAACTCGCTCTCCTGTGATGATGGCGGCAAACGTGCAATGTCTGGAGTGTCCTGGATCCAAGGCTTTAAAGGACAGTTGTAGTTTTTCAGGCAGGCTTCGGGATGCCGCTAAAGGCCTAGCTTAAAGACAAGCTTTTCATAACAATTACAATATTTCTTAGCTGCACAGTGTTTTTTAGAACAATAGGACCCCTTGACTGCCTAGTGTATTTCACTTAAAAAGTAACTGTTATGGTAGAAGATCTTTAGAAGATGTGGTAGAAGACCTGAACAGGATACTTGCATCATCTGACCAAACAGAGAGTGCACATACAGAGATTACACACACAATCTTGCTCTTTTTTTTAAGCTGTATGCATGTTCTCTGGCGCCAGTAACATACATATTTTTTTTAAAGAAGGGGTTAGAACCTTGGTCAGACGTGCGGTCTCTGGGCTCACTTTGGGTGGGGGTGGGGAATATCCTCCCTTCCTGTCCCAGTGACAGAGTGTCAAAAGAAAGGGAAGTGACGTGAAATGTCTCCAATGGGTCACAGGCAATAAAACTTAAAAAAAAAAAAATATATATATATATATATATATATACACACAGTGAATTTTTTTATTTTTTTTTTAGTTAGAACCTCCCTCAGGATTACTTGACCAGCATCCCCCTACTCTACTGTCCTGGTGTCACGGGGACAGAAGGGGAGCTGACTCCTCTCTATTTGTAAGTCATTTTATGAGAATTCCCCAAAAATGCCTGTTACCTTCTTATATTTTGATAACATGGTTGATTCAGAGTTGGGTATATGAGGGAGGCCTCCCCAACATATCCTTCATTTTATTTTAAAGGAAGGGTACCCACCATTTAAAAAGACACCTTGCTCCCTTTAGTCCATATCTGGGTTGGGAAAGGAAAAGGAAAAAAGAGAAGAGAAAAGGAAAAAAGAGAAAAGGAAAAAAAAGAGAAAAGGAAAAAAAGAGAAAAAGGAAAGAGCGGTAGAGAGAAAAAAAACTGCTAAAATTTGGCAGAACAATTTTCTTAGACCAGGAATCTTACTAAATAACAGGTGTTTTCATTTAAACAGCTGTCTAAAAAAAAAAGGAATGAACTTACTTTTTCAGCAAAAATATTGATGTTGGGGTATATTTTGTTCTCAGAGATTTTTTTTTTTACTTCCTTAAGCTTACTGATAAATGCAGTCTTGGAACACCTAAATAATTAGTTAACCATCTGTGAAGACTTAACTGCTTCTTACTCCGAAGACACAAAATCCCAAAATTGCGCGTTTTTACAGGAACAAGAATAAAGAGGACACTTTTTATTGGTGACTGCTGTCTAGCGCTGACAATACACTAATCAAAAGTTGGCTAGCTAGTTCAGCAGGGGCCCTTCTGCTGTCAAAATACAATGCCACAGTGAGGATAGGTGGGTGATTCCTCCATTCCCCTTCTTTGTATAGATGGAGGAATCAGTTTCTTTCCTTTTCCTTCATCCATTGGGCTGAATAGGAGAAAAAACAAACAAACAAACAAAAACAAACTACGAAAAGCTTAGGTGGAGAAGAGAAGTTCCCTCTCATTTCCTGTTGTGCCCACAGAGCAGAAGTAAAGGTATATCCCCCATTTGGGACAGAAGATCCCAAAAATGTGTTGGTTATAGATCTACTTAACCCTAGGTTCACACCTAAGCATTTTCTGCAGCGTTTTGCAGAAATGCAGTACATTCCATTTAACATGATTTCCTATGGGAAATGTTCACATCTCCGCGTTTTCACCCAGTGCGTTTTTTGGAAAGGGTCAAGAACTTTTTGGAATGCAAAAAATTGCATTTTTGATTCTATAGACTTCAATGGGAACGCTGCAAAAAAGCATGTAGCAACAAGAAAATTAAAAAAAAAAATGCAGCAAAAACGCAACGCAAAATGCAATGCAGAAACGCAGCAAACGCAACCTGCATAGGTGTGAACCTAGACCTAAGATGAACTATGGGAACTACGAACATCATGACTGCAATAGGAAGCCAACAGCAAAGTGGCTATGCAAGTACAGACATTCGTAAAGCACAATGTCAAGGTTTCCAACATAACAATACTTACACATTGGGCACTACAAATATGCTGATTGATGTTCTGACAGCAATACAACTGCATTGGTTACATTGGTCCAGATTAAAGTGACTGTGCAGCACCCCCATCCCTCCCCAATACTCCCAATACATAACTATGCCCCCTCTCGAACCAGCGATGTGCACTGGAGTCTCGGCTATCCCAGGACTCCCTCTCCCAGTGAGCTAATGAGAAGAGAGAGAGAGCAGAGCCGAGTCGTTGCTCCATGTGTGGATGGACACACAAAACAGCGGCTGGGGAGTGTGCATGCTCGGGTGCCCCCACAGCAAGCTGCTTGCTGTGGGGGCTCTCGACAGGAGGTGCCAGGGGGACTCAGGAAGAGAAGGATCTGGTCTGCTCTATTCAAAATGGCTGCACACAGCAGGTAAGTATAAGAGGTTTGTTTTTTGGGGTCTTTTTTTTTTTTTTAAATGGAAGCCTTTAGAATCACTTTAAACCGACTGCATATGCCATACCTCTGCAAACACAGAAGAAGTGTAGAATCACTGTAGTAGTCACGGTTTCTACAGTGATCATTACAGTCTTCTGGGTCCCATGCTGCTAACCTTTTGGAGTCATTTCTCACAATGGGATTGTTTTACTAATACCGGAGAGTGCAAAAACTGGTGCATGGTAGCCAATCAGCTTCTAACTTCAGCTTATTTAAGCTTTGACTATTGATTCCAGAGTGGTCCCACAGGTATGGCACATGCATCATACTTTCATTGGTCCAAGCAGGAGCAATGTAACTATGCAAAAAAAAAAAAAAAAAAATACCTGGAATTCAGCTTTAAATTAATTTTATATAAATTATAAACTAAAATGTAGGACTCCTTATTCAAACTTCATCTTTTCATGTGTGAACAAACAGTGACTGAGCCAACCATGAGCAGCCCAACACTGGCACATAGAACTCTGAGATTGTTGAATGTGCGCACACAAATTGACCACCCTCAAAACGCGATCACCCTACTAGTACTGGCTGATTTTCAGAGAGTTCAATAGATCCACCATGATACCAAACAGCTCACAACTAGTAGGGCAGATACTAGAGCAGGGTTAGTATTCAGATAATAGAAAATTGTATCAAATACTTATCATTTTCCTTTTCTGGTGCCAATTCATGACATCATACTACTGCAAGTATGCTGCCATGCTGGCGCCGGGAAAGACGGTTAAAGCAAACAATTATCAGTAACAGTCGGCAGACCAATGGCCAAACAGACCTTGAGTCAAGGTTCCAGACTAGTAAATAGAGCTATGACTGACAATAGTAGAGGAAATAGACTGATGATCAGGATAGGCTCAAACAAGTGGAGTACAAACACAGTCCAAGCAATACACAGGAATAATCCAGAGCATGAATGGACAGAATAAGAGAAACCTATATCCAGGGCATTTAATCATGCAAAGGCTTGGAGTTCTGGCCTAGCTTTAAGTCCACTAATGAGCTCAAGTGTGTACAAATGAGGCCCAAGCAGCAGTCCTGAGTGATGACCAGCAGACCAAGTTCCAGGTTTATACAGAAGTTACATTGCCAATACTTATTCACAGCAAACTGGAACAGGCCTTAACACTCAACTTACGAGCAGCACAGTGGCTAAACGGTTAGCACTTCCACCTGGCAGTACTAGGGTTGTTGGTTCGAATCCCAGCCACGGCACCGCCTGCCTGCAGTTTGCATGTTCTCCCTGCTCCTGCGTGGGTTTCCTCCCACACTCCAAAGACATACTGGTAGGTTAATGGGATTCTGTCTAAACTGGCCCTAGTATGTGCATGTATGAATGTAAGTTAGGGACCATAGATTTTATGCTCCTTGAGGGTTAGGGACTGATGTGAATGTACAATATATATGTAAAGCGCTACATAAATTGACAGCGCTATATAAGTGCCATCTTTTGTACACATTTTCAGTCCCTAATAGCTCTGAAACCATAAAGTGTCTTTATTATAAAGTTTTGATCCTTCTATGTCGTAACGCTGGCTCCTCATACCCTACCCCAATCGTACATCCACCGCTGCACTTCCAGGCAATCTCCAATGTATGCGAGGCTAAATCAAATACAGAAAAATCTAGTACATGCCTCCATCCACACTAAACAGTATGAATGAAGGAAACTTCTCTACCTATTGTATTGTGACAGCCAACACATGTGGCAGTCAGAACACCTGAACAGTGATGGCAACTGATTGGATGCCATCACTGTTGTGCTGACAATTTTCTTCCCAGTTCTTTCAGCAAAAGTTGATTAAAAACTTGACTTTTGTCAGCCAGCGAGGCCATTTCTAGCAGTCCTGTCACTGAACAGTTGTAGCACACCATCACAGTATGCAAGTTCCAACACTCTTGGGGATGTAGACAGTCGTCTCTCGCCCACCCATATTTGCTTACTTTCTTTGGTCAACTGCTGGCCAAAGCTACAATGAATGTTGAGCTGGCTGTTAGGGAAAAAAAAGCAGACCAGAGGACATAACCATTGCTGTGGACCTAGGTATACCACAATAACCTACATCTGTGGTTTGTAAAAAAAATAAATTATTGATGAGGAGTGTTCCAAAGCTTAGTTAATTCTTTCAGCATCCTAAATTCTTTCAAAATGTTTCATTCAGCTTGACTAATTTAAGAGTTCTTGTACACAAGTGAATCAAGTTACACCACAGTCCATCATTAAAAATGCAACTTGACATCGGCATGTATAAGTTGGCCTCGTGTTCATCAGAATGCTGACCAAAGGTTAGCCTTGGGCCGTTCATAATGGTTTAGGGCTGGTTAACATCAGAACACAGTGTTCAAAACGCACTTCCTTTGCGATCTGATGCGGGTTAATGGCACCCTACATTATTTATTTATTTCAGGTACTTATATAGCGCCGTCAATTTACGCAGCGCTTTACATATATATTGTACATTCACATCAGTCCCTGACCCTCAAGGAGCATACAATCTAAAAGTCCCTAACTTACATTCATACATACATATACTAGGGCCAATTTAGACAGGAGCCAATTAACCTATCAGCATGTCTTTGGAGTGTAGGAGGAAACCAGAGTACACGGAGGAAACCCACGCAGGCACAGGGAGAACATGCAAACTCCAGGCAGGAGGTGCCATGGCTGGGATTCAAACCAACAACCCTTGTACTGCCAGGCAGAAGTGCTAACCATTTAGCCACTGTGCTTGCCCAATGCAGTTAATCTGTGGCCATCCGATCACACGGTACTGCAGTGCCATGTGATTTGGTGCGGCATGTATTTCAAGAGTAACGCATTCACTACTTTTTATGCAGTCTGGTGCGATCTGCAGCCCAATGAAAAGGCTGCCAAATCACACTGCAGGGGAATGCACAAGAATCACACAGGAACCCGGATCGCGTTTCTGTGTAATTCTGGTGTGAACTGACCCTGTCAGTCATTTAGTAGGAAAACTTTCCACAAAGCACATCACAAAAAGGATCCAGCGTGAGACAGCTAATTTGTGTTGCCCAGGGCAGGATAGAACCTGCTGCCAAAGGTCACGCTTTGTACAAATAAGAAGTTATCTTTATTGGCGACATCAGGCCAACAAGTGCATTCATTTGTTTGTGACATTGTTATGGGACTTTTTACTACATTGAATAATCCAACGTAATAGAACAATGACCCCATGCAATACAACAGGGAAGAACAGAAAATAGATGTGAAAAGCTTCCCTAAAATATAATGGAGTCATTGTTATCATTTTATAGCATCTCCCAAAATGCAAACACACCTAACAGCTGCTTCCCCAATTCTGTGACCGGGCAGAACTGTATTCATACAGTATAGTGTATATACACATAAGTACATGTTCAAACAGTGGCCAACTTCAAGTAACCTCAGATATTCTCCTAGATTGTAAGCTCCCAGAATCAGGCCCTCCTATCCCTCTTGTATTGAACTGTATTGTTGCTGTATTGTCTGCCCTCATATTGTAAAGCGCTGAGCAAACTGTTGGCGCTATATAAATCCTGTATAGTAATAATAATATTAAAAATATTAGTTGTTGCTGTGCAATAAGCAGTCAGTTGTCCCTCTCCTTCTCTTCTGTAGGGCGCTAGTCCCTGCCATAATTCTTCTCAACCCATTTGCAGGCAGACCAGTACTGGGCAACGGCCACACGTGATGCTAAGCCTCCATAATAGAAAGAATTGCAATGACCAAAAGGGATAGGCCAGGGACATTAAAGCGTAGCCCCACCCGAACGGGGAATATCCGCTTTAAGCAGGACTAAGGCTCCATGCACACGGGGCGTTTTGATAACGCTGATAACATTAGCTGTGTAAAGTAACGTTAAAAACGTGAGTTTTTCAGCTTTTTTTAGCGTTTTTGCATTAGCGTTTAGAGGCGTTTTCTCGCATTTGCGGTTTTTTTTCCTTACAATAAAAAAATATATTTTGGTAAAAAGAAAAAAAGGTTTGCGGCGTTTTACCACGGTTTTCAGCATTAGAGTGTTTTTACTCCTCTAGAAATCCACTAGTTCTGGGGTTTTTTCCAGCCAAAAAACATTGATTATAGTCTATGTGTGAATGAACACATAGGATAACATGCTGGGGGGTTTACTAGCTGTAGAAAAAAAAAAAAAGACAAAAACAGCAAATGTAAAAACATCCAGTGTGCATGCGGACTAAATGTTAAAAAGAGAAAAAAAAATTCCGCCCAGTGCCCAGAGCTGCATGTCCCAGGTGTCGGGCAATATAAACTGCACATCCCTGGGTGCTTACAACAATCAGCTTTTATTTATTTCTGTAAAAACTTTATCCTAAAAGAAAAACAACTGTTTGCTGTAATTGATTATAAACTATCAGCTATAGTGTGGCTTCAGTTTGTTAGTCTATCTAAATCTGCTAGTATATCCAACACGCCCATCTCCCAAAACTGACAATGTCCAAAAGGTGGCCCTGATGTTTCTTCAACCAGAGTAGGTGCAATCTAATACAGGAGGTCTGTTACTGGCCAGATCACCAGATGAAAACATAGGGGGAAAAAAAAAAGCCTAAAAAAGAAAACTAATGCAGCCAACACATCTAATGTTTGGTAAGCTGCAGTATAGTACATTTTTGGTTTTGGGTTTAATACCGATTTTAATTAAAAGTAAGCAATTTCAGCACAAGAAAGTAGCCTGTAGTCCAGTTTAATGCACACTGGGTGTTTTGATAATGCTGGTAACGTTCGCTGTGTAAAGTCACGTTAAAAACATGAGTTTTTCAGCTTTTTTTAGTGTTTTTGTATTAGCGTTTAGCTGCGTTTTTTACCATTTTTTTTTTCACCAAAGAGAATAATTTTTTTTAGTAAAAAAAAGTCCAAAAACGCCCGTTTGAGGCGTGTTACAGCACTAGAGCGTTTTTTCGGCTAAAAAAACTCCTCTAGAAACCCACTAGTAATGGGGGGGGGGGGTTCCAGCCAAAAAACGTTGATTACAATCTGTTTGCATGGACACATAGGATAACATGCTGGGGAGTTTACTGGCTGCAGAAAAAAAAACGCCCAAAGCCAAAAACAGCAAATGTAAAAACATCCAGTGTGCATGAGGACTTAAGCTGCTATACAGTAAACTTTTACTGTACTTATTGTACATTCTAGCCTAGGCACGGAAAAGCAATAAAAGCAGCAATAAACACATCTTCAATTTAGCTTGTTAAAGCTTTTTATAAAAATTACAAGTATTTTTGCACAACTCCTTACTTTTGTTCGCATATCTTTTTATTAATAACGTAGGAATTATGCCGCTGTCTCATGACACCACGGTATGTTAAATTATTCAGTATCTAACTTAGAATCATTTCTAAGCAAATCTAGAGTAATGCTTTGATGATCCCGAGGTAGAAAAGGATCAAGTGTCTGAAATTATTCAGAGACAAGAGCGTGCTTTATCTCCCAACTGACACACAAAACCTCTGCAAAGGGCAAGCATAAAATATACACACACGGGCCTACTCACCTACACGCTGGTGATCTGGAGGTGAAGGGAATGTTTGAGACACTTTCCTGCTCTCTCATAACTCACGTTAAGTTTCATTCTACGTGACTGAAAAGCATTTGAAGGAGTTTAGCAAATTTTCCATGCCATTTTATATGGGATAGAACATAAAAATCAAACACTGTGAGCCCTGGTTCACATTGATGTGTTGCGGATTTTTCAGTGTTTTCTGTGCGAGTTCCGCACCGCATCACAATCGCACCCCGTTCATGCAAACCGCTGCAGGTATGTATGTTAAGTATGTCTATTTTTGCGCTGTTTATGTATATTTGTTATTATTTGTGTTTTTCACATTGCACAGCAGCAGTTTAGACTTTGGAGTTTTGTATTGGTGCAGAAATAGTTTTCACTTTATTCAAGTTAACCACACCCCAAAAGCGGTCCGCAAAACACGGTGCGATGTGCAGAATCAGATTGCATAGGTGTGAATATCCATGCGATCCAATTCTAGTGCGGACCCAAAAAAGGGTCCTGCACCTTTTTGGTGCGGGTGCGGTGCGATTAGAGCCATACAAAATGTATGGCTCCAATCGCACCACACACAAATCGCATGTGATTTGCACAGGAATGCGGTGCGGTTCCTGTGCGGATCACATGCCTCATACTGCACCGCATATACGTGAACCCAGGCTGAAGTTGTATTTCCCAGCCCTAAATAGTTCATTGTTCTAAGCTAGGTATGAGGCAGCACAACATTGTCTGGTACAATCAAATCTTCCTGTGTACTTGGTATGACCAGTTGCCTACAAAACCCCCATTATCGAGACTAGAGATCTGGCAGAATGAAAACTTGACTGAAGGGATTCCATCGTCATATAGGCAGACTACAATACATGGATGACCAATCAATGAGAAATGTGGTCTTTTGAAGTCTCATCTGAAGACCTTAGGCCTCATTCACATGACCATAAACATTTTACTCATGTTATTGCAAGGGTTTTCTAGGAGAAAAGTTCCTGTGTTATGGTCAGTAAAATGCTTGTGTATAGATGAGTTTAAATGCATAAAGACGTGTATGCGTACATAACTTGTATTTATGATCATTTACTTTTCCCCTTTGTTTTAGACTTAATTTACACACTTATAAACGCATATGCATGCATTTATACACTCACCAGCCACTTTATTAGGTACACCTTTTCAATTACTTGGTAACACAAATTGCTAATCAGCTAATCACATGGCTGCAACTCAATACATTTAGGAATCCAGATGTGGTGAAGACAACTTGCTGACGTTCAAGAATGGGGAAAAAAGGGGATTTAAATGACTTTGAACATGGCATGGTTGTTGGTGCCAGACGGCCTTTATTATCACAACTGCTAATCTACTGCGATTTTCATACACAACCATCTCTAGGGTTTACAGAGAATGGTCCAAAAAAGAGAAAACATCCAGTGAGCGGCAGATGTGTGGACTAAAATGCCTTGTTGATGTCAAAGGTCAGAGGGGAATTTGTAAACTGGTTCGAGATGATAGAAAGGCAACAGTAACGCATATAACCACTCGTTACAACCAAGGTATACAGAATACGGTCTCTGAACCTTAACACCCTGGTCACATCAAGCCTGACTTTGAAATCGTGCAGCTTAGAGTGAAGTTGCACAATTTCAAAGTTGGGGGACATGCCAATTTCAGGTGCGATTTGCAAGACATTTGCCACAGATGTCTATGCAAATCACACAAAAAGTAGTGCATGTACTACTTTAGAGAAATCGGTGCGGCTCTGACCAAGTCGGAACCACACCGATTTAACCGCTGCAATTGCGGACAATAGGGTGCAACTTGGCGTAAGATTTTCAAGTCACATGGCATGCAAATTGAATGCCAAGTTGCACCCAGTGCGACCGGGGTGTAAAGCAGATGGGCTACAGCACCAGAAGACCACACCGGGTGCCATTCCTGTCAGCTAAAAACAGAAACCGGAGGCTACAATTCACACAGGCACACCAAAATGGGACAATAGAAGATTGGAAAATGTTGCCTGGTGTGATGAGCGTCGATTTCAGCTGCAACATTCTGACAGTAGGGTCAGAATTTGGCATAAACAACATGGAAACCTTAATCTATCCTGCCTTATATCAATGGTTCAGGCTGGTGGTGGTGTAATGGTGTGGGGGATATTTTCTTGGAACACTTTGGGCCCCTTAATACCAATTAAGCATTGTTTAAATGCCACAGTATTGTTGCTGACCATGTCCATCCCTTTATGACTACAGTGTACCCATCTTCTGATGGCTACTTCCAGCAGGATAATGCACCATGTCACAAAGCTCAATGCATCTCAAGCTGGTTTCTTGAACATGACAATGAGTTCACTGTACTCCAATGTTCTCCAGATACCAGATCTCAATCCAATCCAATAGAGAACCTTTGGGATGTGGGAGATTTGCATCATGGATGTGCAGCCAACCAATCTGCCATCATGTCAATATGGACCAAAATCTCTGCGGAATGTTTCCAACACCTTGTTAAATCTATGCCACCAAGAATTAAGGCAGTTCTGAAGGCAAAAACCCAGTACTGGCAAGGTGTACCCAATAAAGTGGCTGGTGAGGGTATGCATATGCGAGTAAAGTGCATGTTCTTAGACACAGATTTTTGGATTATGTGCTGCGGATCTGAAAGCAGCTCATGTTTGCGTATCTGTGTGAATGGCTCCAATGAATACAATGCAGCTGCATTCAGATCAGTAATTAAAAAACACTTGTATATGCAGGTTTTTTTTTACGGTCATGGGAATGAAGCCTTATGCCAGTCCAGTCAAAAAGGAAACATGTACTGATACAAGCATAGGGGCTGATATTACTTACATTTCCTTCTAATGCAGGCCATAGATGGGTCGAAAATCGGCCGATTTTTCTTTTAAAAAAACGAAAAATCGGTCGTTCAAGTGGCCGACGTTACCACCAATGGTAAAAAAAAAAAAAATCGGCCGATTTTCATCCCGTCTACAGCCGGCAAAAAGTGTCCCTGCAGAGAGCTCTGCTATTTCTTTGACAGTTCCTTGACATTTACAGAGGTTGCAACAATGTATCTATTTGTATCCATTTAGGATACAGATGTTTTTATTCGGAAACAAATAGATACAATGTTGCAACCGCTGTAAATGTCAAAGAACTGCCAAAGAAATAGCGGAGCTCTCAGCAGAGACACTTTTTGCCGGACTGGAATTCCTCTTATTTTCATCCTTCTTCTTCTCCTTCTTCATCATCATCCTCTTCTTCTTCATCATCATCATCATCCTCTTCTTCTACTTCTTCATCATCATCATCCTCTTCTTCTTCTACTTCTTCATCATCATCCTCTTCTTCATCATCATCATCATCCTCTTCTTCATCATCATCATCATCCTCTTCTTCATCATCATCATCATCCTCTTCTTCATCATCATCATCATCCTCTTCTTCATCATCATCATCCTCTTCTTCATCATCATCATCATCCTCTTTTTTTCTTCATCATCATCATCCTTTTCTTCTTCTACTTCATCATCATCATCCTCTTCATCTTCTACTTCATCATCATCCTCTTCTTCATCATCATCATCCTCTTCTTCTTCTACTTCATCATCATCATCCTCTTCTTCATCATCATCGTCCTCCTCTTCTTCTACTTCATCATCATCATCCTCTTCTTCATCTTCTACTTCTTCATCATCATCATCCTCTTCTTCTTCATCATCCTCCTCTTCATCATCATCATCCTCTTCTTCTTCATCATCCTCCTCTTCATCATCATCATCCTCTTCTTCTACTTCTTCATCATCATCACCCTCCTCTTCTTTTTTCTTCATCATCGTCCTCCTCTTCTTCTTCTTCTACTTCACAATCATCATCCTCTTCTTCATCTTCTACTTCTTCATCATCATCATCATCCTCTTCTTCTTCATCATCATCCTCTTCTTCTACTTCATCATCATCCTCTTCTTCGTCATCATCATCCTCTTCTTCTACTTCATCATCATCATCCTCTTCTACTTCATCATCATCCTCTTCTTCTTCTTCTACTACTACTACTTCATCATCATCCTCTTCTTCATCTTCTTCTACTTCATCATCATCCTCTTCTTCTTCTCCTACTTCATCATCATCATCCTCTTCATCATCCTCTTCTACTTCTTCATCATCCTCTTCTTCTTCTTCATCATCATCCTCTTCTTCATCATCATCCTCTTCTTCTTCATCATCATCCTCCTCTTCTTCGTCATCATCATCATCCTCTTCTTCTTTGGCATCATCATCCTCTTCTTCTTCTACTTCACCATCATCCTCTTCTTCATCTTCTTCTACTTCTTCATCATCATCCTCTTCTTCTACTACTTCTTCATCATCATCCTCTACTTCTTCATCATCATCCTCTTCTTCATCATCCTCTTCTTTTTCTTCATCATCATCATCCTCTTCTTCTTCTTCATCATCATCCTCTTCTTCTTCATCCTCTTCTTCTTCCTCTTCTTCTTTTTCTTCTTTTTGTCTTCCTCTTGCAGGTCACTGCTCATGCGCAGATTTTTTATCAGTAAAAAATCGGCCGATTAGCCCATTATTGCCGCGAAAATCAGCCGATCGGCAAAATCGGCCGATTTGTTTCCAACTTTCCCGATTAAAAAAAAACGGCCAAAATACCGAAAAACGGCCGAACAAATAGCCCACTAATGATCCGAAAATCGGCCGATTTTATTTTCGGCCGAAAAATCGGCCGATTTTCGACCCATTTATGGCCTGCATATGGCTAGGTTCTATGCAGGTGTGGAATTGGGTATAAAAATTGCACAAGCTCCTGCAACCTCAGCAAAAATGTGTTGCTGTTTAGCAGAAGTGCAGCGATGTCATTAATTCCTAATGGCACCCGCACACATTGGAAAGCTTGATTTTAGAAAAGGTACAGGAACCTTTTCCCTGTGTTTCCCAAAGCTACAGCAGCCAATTCACATGAATGGGATGTTGTGCCCAAGCAAATGCAGGGAATCTGCATAGATGGGAACCTTGCCCAACACTGGATTACTACTGCAGACTGAAAAAAAAAAAAAAAAAGATCTAACAGGTTCCTCCATCTAAGCCAGTGGTGTCAAACTGGTGGCCCTCCAGATGTTGCCAAACTACAAGTCCCACGAGGCATTGCAAGATTCACAGTTACAAGTATGACTTCCAAAGGCAGAGGCATGATGGGACTTGTAGTTTTGCAACAGCTGACACCCCTGATCTAAGCTATACAGCAAGGATAGACAAATTCCCCTCCTGAACTCTTGTATTCTGACAGCTGTCACCAGTGTACTCAAACAGAGTGAGCACCAATTTTTAAACTGAACGATGTCAGCTGGAAGGATGCCGACAAGACCACTTACTATGCAAATTTCAGCCAGTTCTTCAGGAATATGAAATTTCGAACACTGTATAGCCAGCTTACAAATGTTAGCACTGTCATGCAACCATAGAAACATCAAGAGTGACAGCATAAAAAGACCCCATGATCCTTCGGGTCTACCCTTTTTTAATTTTTTTATTTTACGCAATCTCATTATTTGGGCCATTTCTGAATAACTGATGTGGAAGATGTATACAGATCTGGGGTCTGATTTGTTTCATGCAGGTCCCAGATCAAGTTTAGGGAACAGAAAAGGCAACAAGAATTTTCAGAAGCAGGTCAGTGATGACAACTCACCTATTTCTCTCAGCCAATACAAAGGCCATCAAAGGCTCATGTAGTAGCAAAGGCTCAGGTCATTACTGCCGATTCTGCCATTGGTGGAATTTCACCAAGGTGCAACAGACATGTGATAGAGACCCTTTTACCTTCTCTAAGAGAACCTAGCAAGCTGTCCTCAGTGTCACAATTGTTAGGGTCACATGGTCCAGGGGTGCCAATAAACGGCCCAAAGTTCCCTGCACTTGTGTAATTCAGTCCCAGTTATTATTGTGTAAGGTCGAGTTTAAAATGCAAGACACTCACTCAACTTAAAGTGGTAGTATAGTTGCATAAATTAAAAAGAAAAAAATCCCCATTCAAGGTAATAGCATAATGTGCTAGTATGAACAGCATACTAGCACATTATCAAATAACTTACCTAAAAACCGAAGCCCTCCGGTGGCATACTGTCACCATTGGCAGGACTTCCATCTTCACTCGGTCTTCCTTTCAACGTTCGTGGGCCCCAGCCACTTGAATGGCCAAACTGCAACAACATCACTTCCATGCATGCGTAAAGGAGTCATGGCTGCAACACAGAGCTCTGAAGTCTCAGAATATGCCATCCCTTCAGAGCGCATGCGCCAGTAACGTCATCAGCTGCTGCTCACTGGAATATCTCCTAATGGTGCACGTTTAGCAGATGTTATTTCACCTACAGGTAAGCTTTATTATCAGCTTATCTGAAGTAGCAGAAACGAGTTTACTACTGCTTTAAAGGGTAAGTTCACCTTTGGGAACATGTTATACATTCCACCCGGGCAGAACATGCAACATGTTCCCAAAGCTACAACTGCCACCCGCTGCCCCCCTCTCTGTGTGACAGAAGTATAGGGAGAAGTTCCCCATACTAGTTGCCAGATTTAAAAACTGCGCATCTGTGCAAGGCTCCGCCCACACAGCCACGTCATTAATTCTCAGAGTTCTGTAAATTAACTAACTACAAGTCTTGACAGCAAAGGAAGGAACTGAAGTGTATCTGGGTGCCAGATCACCTCCAAAAAATCAGGTAGTATTAAAATGCCACATCCTAATTATAATAGTCAAAAATTGAAGGGAAAGAACAGGAGAGAGGTTGCAAATGGCACAGAAATTCCAAACACATATTAGTAAAATCATTTGTACTTTATTCTGACAATAAGTCATGGAAAAAACATCTTGCAGTTTAAAAGATCATAGTTATACTGTCCCCGCAGACAATGTCTCACAGCTCACCATATACAAGGAACACCGTAATGATTGAAGACATAGTAATCACTATATGAATCCCATGGGGGGGGGGGGGGGCGGAGGGGGTGGTGGTGGAGGACATTAAGTCGCAGGAAAATGGCCCGGCGTGTTTCGCAACAATGATCACTTCTTCAGGGGCTTAGTAGTAAAATCTAAAAGAAATATGCATAGATTGGGTATGTCAGATTACAACATATAAATATAAAGAAGAAGCAAGATCATTCATTAACATAATATGACTTACATATGATATCAATATGCACCATGCAGCAGCAAAACCCTCCGTGTGCAAGGGGTAGGTCTCTCTGTATATTCCGCAAGGCAAGAGTCCACTCGACAGGCCAGATATGGGGGCGCAAAAAATGGCCGACAGTTGAAAACCTCAATGGTCTAGAGTCAACCGATAAAAAAGGAGGAAAAATTCAAGTAGTATATACTAGGGTTTAGCCCAAAAAATCATAATAGCATGTATATATAATTACAAAAGAAATACATTTTATCTTCAATTGGCCAACCCAATAATGATATTATGTTGAGCATTACCTTTAATTCTAATATACTTCTATTAAAAGGTAATGCTCAGCATAATATCCCTTGCACGTGGAGGGTTTTGCTGCTGCCTGGTGCATATTGATATCATACAGTATGTAAGTCATATTATGTTAATGAATGATCTTGCTTCTTTATATTTATATGTTGTAATCTGATATACCCAATCTATGCATATTTCTTTTAGATTTTACTACTAAGCCCCTGAAGAAGCGATCATTGTCGCGAAACATGTCGGGCCATTTTCCTCCAACTTAATGTCCTCCACCCCCCCCCCTATGGAATTCATATGGTGGTTACTATGTCTTCAATCATTATGGTGTTCCTTGTATATGGTGGGCTGTGGGACATTGTCTGCGGGGACAGTAATTTCAGCCAATCAATCCTGAGCAGACTTGGTCAATGGGCTCCGAGGCTTCTGGACATTGAGGGTAGAGCACCATATGCAGTATATGACAGATATTACCCTGGGGCCTATACTCTGATATAGGATCTTCCTTTTGGATCCAATGTGACTCGTCAGCCGTCTTTTGTGAGATTGGAGTAAAACATTTTTTGAGCTTGGCGGTGGTCTGTGGCATCCCTTGTGTAAGCCATAAGAATAATCGGCCGATATTTACTCTGTTAGTGGGGCAATGGCACCGACCGATTTTTGTGGTTCCTCCCCACTTTGTTTATCGGAGATGCTGGAAAATTTGTGAAAAACGACCGATTTTTTAAATCATTGGTGGCACCATCGGATTACAAAACAGACAATGCTTTCGATCAAAAAATCGTTTGAAATTCGACCCATGTATTGCCTGCTTAAGAGTTGGAGGCACAGAAGAGTAACTTATGTTTCTGCAGTAGACACATACACCTTTTGCTCTTAAATGACTGAGTTTAACCACATGGATCTTACCCATATTTGCTCCTGATGAACATGTATGATCATTTGAAACGTGTAGAGCTGACATGTTGTCCTCTACTATGTAATCATGTGGAAAATATATGCAAACCATGTGTTAAAGGCTTGGACATGTGTTTTTAATATGTGTATAATAAACTTTATGCATTTATGTAAAAATCTTGATGTGGTACCAAGACCTATATGCCCTTTAAAGTCCTTCACTACAAAGAGTTGATGGTCTGAGAATGATATTTAGTGATACAGAACCTTTTTCTAAATATTTCCAATGGGCGCTAAGGTGACCTGTAGAAACATTTCCTGAACTGCATGTAAATTACCAGCTAGGGCAAATGTTCTTTTTTGACTGTGGGCAAATCCAAAAGGCATCATGCAGAAAATTGAAGTAAAAAACATGGATTCAGATGGTATTGCCCCTTAAAAGTAAGGTTAAAATATATATATATATATATATAAAAAAGGAAACAAAAAACAGAGTAGAATGCCATTTTGTGAGTCACATGTTAAAGTCTATGTTCCCTTTAAAGCTAATTTATTTGAACTTTCACTTTGCGAGCAACGGAGTGCTTATTAGCACAATTAGGATTCACATCAGGGAGTTCTCCAGTACTTTATCCTTGAGTTTCCCAGCAACAAATCAGGAACAATGGAGCAAAGTGCCTGGTAGTTTTCCACAGATCCTCTGCCCCTGCAGCATTGTCAACAACATATGTGAAAAGAATCTATTCAGAGTTCAAGGCTGACAAACCAAAAAGCAAACCACCACATAAACTGGCTTTGTGAGCAGATAGTTGTGGTGCTTTATCGGCCCTTCCTGCGATTTTAAAACAAACATGTCTACTTATTTATTTTTCCAAACCACACAAGCTCAAGAGTTTAGATAGTTGCAATACATGACCCAGCTGTTTGGGTGCAAGACTAAAATATTCATGCCTGTGGTTTACAATCCAGGAGGTGAAGCAAAAAAATGTTGAAAAAGGCAATAACATCTCAGAACACCAGACCAATGACAACATAAATATATTCTGTAAGGTCAGCACCATAAGCATGGTATTTTGACATGGTGCATCAATTAAACAACCTACAGATTGAGGTCACGTTAATCATTATACCAAAGGATAACAGTCCTCTTCATCACCTGCAAGTCTGGATAAACTTGGCTGAGCTTTATCCTCTCTAGCTCACTTCAGTCAAACATGGAAATTGGGCATTTAAAGCTCAACTTAATGGTGTTTATATATTTTAAAGTTAAGACTACCATCACAAATAAAATAAAAATTGCAACTTTTGCTGCAAAACTCATCTGTGGGCTATCTGTTCTATGATCCACCATAGATCCTCCTCACGCTGACACTGGGTATCATCTAACCAACTTCTTGTTAACCCAACCATCTTGCACATACCCCTTAGGGGTGCATCATCACCTAACAATGCCCAGATCTTGACGACTTAAACCTCACTACTAAATCAGTGAGTTTATAACTAAGTGGAAGGCTAGTAATGAGGCTTAGGCGACAGAAAAGGCAGGGCCATTGACCTTGGAAGAGCAAATGATAGCACATGGACATCCCAGGAAATCAGCATGCCCACCATGAGAAAGGACCTGATATGAAGCCACCCAGTGGTGCTCACTATGTGCTGAGTGAAGGATTAGAGTAGTACAAAACACTTCAAGTTTGCAGAGTGGCTTGTCAATTATATCCACAACATCCATAAACAGAGGGTAGCTGCCCCAATAGCAAAGTCCCTCTGGTCACCACTTTTCTAATCTTCTGCATTGGACAGGAATTACAGCCTCTGTAAGTGCATGCTGGCTTTTTCAGTGGCTATTCCAACACCCCACTGCTTTCCACACAACAACTCTGGAAAAAAAAATGGAAAAAGTGAAGACGCGATCATTATACACTTGACTACCTCTATTCTCAATCATGTGGCTAAGGGACAGCCACTTCTGTGTACAGTTATGAATTTGCAGTTGAGCTCCAACCCTCTACTATCAATCATGGAGCAGTGCTCCAAACTTCAGTGCTGCTTCGAAGCTCTATGAGAAGCTGGTGAATCATGGAAGCATGTTGATACTGGCCTGATCACTAGACAACTGGTCTGCATCATTTGTAATCACATACAGTAGTGCTGGATTGTTCTAGAACAATCTAGAAGTGAAAACAGAAATCAATACGGATCAGGCTGAAGCAACTTGCCTGTACAGTTATTCTACAATAGACTAAATGAAACTGGAATATCCAAGGATGTTCCACAATGGTTTATTTTGGAAGAAAAACAGTCCCACCAATGTTTCAAACTTTTGCTCTTCGCATGCTGTAGTTTTATTAATGCCCTTCACTGGAAACATCGGAACTGAATATTTGCAGGGGTTTTAAACTTTAGCCATATATTGTATTTCTAAACTGGCTATACATGAGCACATTAAGCTCATCAACACATTTTGGTTGTAGGCAACCCAATCTGATCAATTTATCCATTGTATATACCAAATTTCATAGATGTTGTCTGCAAGAATATCATGCACGAAACAATAATATTCACTGCATGAGGACCTTGTTTTGCAGCCATAGTTTTACCTTCCCAACAAACCATTCAAAATTGAAGTGAACCTAAACTCAGGCAACCTTTTTCTTGTAATGGAGGCAAACAGCAGTGAATGATATAGCACCTACTATTTTCCATTCTCAGCTGGTTATCTGCAAAGGTCTACTTTTTCATCCATGGCTGTAAGGTAACCACCATATTAGAGGTGTCTTTCTGGTCTATGAAAGGCCTCCAAGCTCACCAGTCAACCACTGTCTAAAGGCACAGGCAATCAAGCACTGGGTGACTAGTGATATTTCCAGTAGCCAGATCATGCATGTACATTTGACCACCCTCATAAAAAGTATATAGCTGGCCTTTGGAGGAGGCATATGTCATGATCGCAAGATCGCTGCCACCAACATGCGACAATCCCACGATCGCTGCCACCAATATGTCACGAACACGGCGTCAGACCCCAGACCTTCTCACCAAACTGGTGACCGAAGGGCTAACCCAGTGGTCGGCAAGCCGCGGCTCGCGAGCCACATGCGGCTCTTTACCCACTCTAATGCGGCTCTTCTGTGTGCCGGGCGCCTGCTCCCCTCCCTCCTCTCGGTCGGCCGCTCCCCTGCCTCCTCTCGGTTGGCAGCCCCAAAAGTCCGCGCGGACCTTTTAATCCGGCCCGCGGATGTGGCTGTCAGGATGTGTGTAGGCGGGGCAGCGTGCCGAACGTGAGGGGAGGGGAGCTAGGCTCCTCTCACAGTCCGCCCTGAAGACCCGAACGGCGCGGGAAGACAGCGAGAGGAACGCAAAAGGTAAGTGAATTGACACGGGGGACTTGGCTTACTAGAAGGGGGGGGGGATAGTACTGTGGGGGATGAAATACTATATGAGGGATGAATTACTTTATGAGGGATGAATTACTTTATGAGGGATGAATTACTATATGGGGGGATGAAATACTATATGAGGGATGAAATACTATATGAGGGATGAATTACTATATGAGGGATGAATTACTATATGAGGGATGAAATACTATATGGGGGGATGAAATACTATATGAGGGATGAATTACTTTATGAGGGATGAATTACTATATGGGGGATGAAATACTATATGGGGGGATGAAATACTATATGGGGGGATGAAATACTATATGAGGGATGAATTACTATATGAGGGATGAATTACTATATGGGGGATGAATTACTATATGAGGGATGAATTACTATATGAGGGATGAATTACTATATGGGGGGATGAAATACTATATGAGGGATGAAATACTATATGAAGGATGAATTACTATATGGGGGGATGAAATACTATATGAGGGATGAAATACTATATGAGGGATGAATTACTATATGAGGGATGAAATACTATATGGGGGGATGAAATACTATATGAGGGATGAAATACTATATGAGGGATGAATTACTATATGAGGGATGAAATACTATATGAGGGATGAAATACTATATGAGGGATGAAATACTATATGGGGGGATGAAATACTATATGAGGGATGAAATACTATATGAGGGATGAATTACTATATGGGGGGATGAAATACTATATGGGGGGATGAAATACTATATGGGGGGATGAAATACTATATGGGGGGATGAAATACTATATGAGGGATGAATTACTATATGGGGGATGAAATACTATATGAGGGATGAAATACTATATGAGGGATGAAATACTATACGGGGGATGAAATACTATACGAGGGATGAAATACTATACGGGGGATGAATTGCTATGGGGGATGAATTACTATATGGGGGATGAATTACTATGGGGGATGAATTACTATATGGGGGATGAATTACTATGGGGGATGAATTACTATATGGGGGATGAATTACTATATGGGGGATGAATTACTATATGGAGGATGAATTACTATATGGGGGATGAATTACTATGGGGGATGAATTACTATATGGGGGATGAATTACTATATGGGGGATGAATTACTATGGGGGATGAATTACACTATGGGGGATGAATTACTATATGGGGGATGAATTACTATGGGGGATGTATTTTCAGTTTTAAAAATGTGGCTCTCAAAATAAATTTCAATCATGGTTTTGGCGAGATTTGGCTCAGTTGAAAAAAAAGGTTGCCCACCACTGGGCTAACCGATCTACAACCGCGATGTGACGTGCGTAAAATTGCCACACTCAGCTGCACCCTGCACAACGATTTTCCAGCTAATGGATACCGATCGATGTGCCAGCAGCCTGAATCGATTGTTACTGGGTCAGGTTAATTACGCAATTAACCCCTGCACACTGCCACCACATCTTTTTTGATCAGAGAAAGAGGAAACTCGGTGTTCCGCTATAACACTATGATGGTTGATATATTCGACTGTATAACCTGGTCATAATACAGGCCTGTTATACAGAGGGTTAAAACAAACAGTAGCGTCTCTTTAAAGGCAGGGATTTGTAAATTGCAATTAAGTGCTATAGAAACAGTTCAACACTTTCAGAAAGAGAGATTTATTACTAAAAGGGTCAAACAGGTGCAACAAAAATATTTACAGAGTAAACTAAGATATATATATATATATATATATATATATATATATACACACACACACACACATAGAAAACAGCACAGCAAAGAGATAACAGGGAGAAGTTAAAGGGTTAAGTTACTTGCCATTAAGCCTTGGATGGAAGCAGATCACGTTTCAGAGCGAAAGGCACATGTCTCCCCAGGTGGTATATTGATGTTAATAATGGGAGATGTCTTCAAAACTTACTACTCTTAGGCTTGACAGCCTGCTTTAAAGTTTCCCAGCAGGGGGTGGTTCTGAAGTAAAAGACCAATCCCCTGTTTAGGGAGGGATCGTCAGGCGGAACCCTAAACTGGAGCCCACATCTTTCATAATCTGGTCCATAACTTTCCATCTGCACAAGCGACAGTTCACCCGCGGGTATATTATTATGCAGACAAGTCTGAGAATTATTTAGATATGAATTATGAAATTATATATTGCACGGTTCACGAGTTCTATGTTTCGGCTTCCCTGATGGTCCGAGATAAGCGAGTGACCCATCAAACTGTTCGCCTGCTCATTGGCCATCTGACGAGGTGTCCGGTTTTTATGTAAGTCTCTCATATTCCAAGATATGAGACATGGGGGAAAAATTGATTTGAGAAGTGTTCATCTAATTTTGTCACCTACGCTGAGCTAGGTTTATTAGCTCAGAGTCCCTTTCAACTCCTGGGAAGGCTCAGCTATCCCTTCACAAGGCGTGAAATTACACAGGTACTTTGGCCAGTGAGACTCCAGCTCTCTTGGGAAAGCTGGTCTTATCTCTTCCTAGGTGAGAAAGGATACAGCTTTCACAGACAGCTCGGCACCTAGCTAGAAATGCCTTGGCAGGCCAGTGACCCATAAACAGTACACATACACACACTGGCCAGATGTCTCTCAGGAAGGGAGGGGGAAGGAGAATGACGGAATAACATGGCTACTCTTAACAAAATGGCAGACTGAGTCAGTCTCTGGTGCGTATGTTTGCGACAGCATATACAAGATGATAATTTAAAAAATATACATAATATCTCAAAAAAGTGTTCTTTGCTGGTAACTGCACCATCTGTTGGCACTTTAATTTCAGACAATAAGAGAAAAGCAAAATATAAACCAAACATACATTTTTATGTTTATTTCCTCCCCTCTGTATCCCCAACTTTTCCATCAAGATAAAATAGCAAAACCCCCAGTCCCTCCTCTCATCCCTGGGAGCTAGGTGTAATCCAAATCTTGTACTCTTTACCTCTGTAACATATCCAAAATACGCCCCTTCGCCACCACCAAGCTACCAATTCATTCTCTTGTTAGTTCTAGCCCTTCTCCTCATTGGCCTAACTTTACAAAAAGGCTACCCACCTTTCAGTCTATCATGAATTCTGTTACCATCCATGTCGACTATACCATCCATGCAGTGTCCGCTGTTCCTCTTTGCCAACCCTTCTACTAGCTTCAGCTCACCCTACAAATAAAATTCCAAATGCTAAATATACAAGCCATCCACAACTCTGCCCTGAGCTACATCACTAACCTCATCTCAACATACCCCTTAAACCGTCCCCTCTGCTCTGTAGTTCCCAAACTTGCCTCCAGGACTTCTCCAGAGCCAATGCCATCCTCTGGAACTTTCCATCCTCTGGAACTTCCTATCCCAATCTATCCAGCTATCTTCTATCCAGTCCGCCTTTAGGCGATCTCTGAATATTCCTCTCTTCAGTGAAGCCTATCCGACCTCTCCAACAACTGATCTTGTCACAGGTATTGCCTTTTGTACCACTTGCCCTAAAGTTTTAGGATTGTAAACTCTCAAAAGCAGAGTCCCCAACCCTCTTATCTTAAATTGTTTTGCAACTGTAAGGTGTCCCTTTATTTTGTAAAGCGCTGTGCAAACTGATGGTGCCATGATCTGTATTATATTAATCTTTGTATTAACCACTTGGCGACCACCTACCGCAGATGTACATGACCTAGCGCAGTGGGGCTGCTCTGCAGCAGTATATGTATGTGATCCAGCTCTTCCGAGTAGGGGACAAGTGCGCACGCTCGCAACCCTGGCTGTGCTGCCATTCGCTCCAGCACATGCCAATGATTTACGGCCAGGACCCATTGATTGGCTGAGCAAATGACAGAAGAGAGCCTCTGTTGGCAAACCACACAGGGCTCTCTACAGAAGGCGGGGATGTTTTTTTTTTTCTCCCTGCAAGGCAGGAGTAAAAGCCGGCACATTGATTAGTGAAAAAACACTATACAGTAATCATTGATTGCCCCTTTGATTAACCCCTTCCCTGCCAGTGTCATAGTACAGTGACAGTCAGGGGCAGACTGACCATTTGGAAACTCGGGCACTGTCCGAGGGCCTGGGGTCAGTAAGGGGCCCCATGAGATGCCCCTGGTACCTTTTTCATAAGCTTTTTTGAGTTTGGGCAAGGACACAGGGGCCCCATGATCCCCTATTGCCCGGAGGCCCAATAAGTTGTCAGTCCGCCGCTGGTGACAGTGTATATTATTAGCACAGATTACTATTTTAGTGTCAATGGAAATGTCAATGTCATTCAGTTCCCACGCGGCTTGCCTTCCGCACAAATCACAGTTCCACTGTAAGTCGCTGATTGCCACCATTACTAGTATAAAAAAAATTATATATGATTAATATTAATACATTTCAGTATGTATACCAAAGTTTGTAGACGCTACAAATTTCACACAAACCAATTAATATACACTTATTGCAATTTTTTTTAGTAGCAAAATATATATTTGACCTAAAATTTATGAAGAAATTAGATTTCATTTTCTTTTTATTGCATAGTTCTTATAGCAGAATGTAATTTTTTCTAAATTTTCGGTCTCTGTTTATATGAAAAAAAAAAAAACAGTGGTGATCAAATACTATCAAAAAAGAAATGTGTGAAAAAAATATCTAAAAATTTTGTTTGGGTACAGCATTGCATGACCCCACAATTAAAGTAGGACAGTGCCAAATAGCAAAATATGGCCTTGTTATGAAGCGGGTAAAATCTTGCGGAGCCTAAGTGCTTAAAACACATTAAGAAAACAGTTTTTGTTTAAATAGGATGTTTATTATCCTAGACACTATTATCATCTTCTACAACAAATCCACCACTGTATACCATGTGACTGGCTCTAGGACATCTGTTCCGTCAATGTGATTTTTGCACCTACTTAGGAAAATCCAGTAAACAAATCTAATGAAGTGACTATATGATTCTAAGGTGTTGTATGACTCATTTGCAGAGCCAGTGCAAAAGTCTGTTGACAAATTCATGTCCCATAGCAAACTTGAGAGCTCTATGCTCCAACAACTATACATGTGAAATGCATCAACACAAAATTATGCCTATACACCAAGAGACTTAGCAGTTTTCTCGTGCCCTCATCATAGCTACAGTGATTGTAAACTCTCACCCTGTAAAACAATCCATTCAGTTTAAAATAGAAATGAAAGGCAAAACATTTGTGCATAGATAAAATAAAACATAAAATACCCCCCCCCCTTTTTTTTTTTAATAAGCGATTACATGTCCTTTATTCTTAGCTGCATAGAGCGCTGGGGTAGGAGAAACAGTAGCACACAGAACTTCCCAGTAAATGGCTGTGCAGGCGGGATGTGTCAGGACAAGTCTGATCATTGGAGGAAAGCATATCAAGTTCCCAGCACAGCCAGAGAACTGACCACACTTTGCTCTCATGCCTAGTGTAGTCAGTTTTTAATAGGAAAGCAGAGAGACTGGCAGGAACACCAGAGATTTCACATAAAGAAAGCAATACCAAAAGAGCAGGATACTTTTTCACACAAGTACATGGTACAACAGGCACATATCAGGAATATGGAATGTTGGGTGTACATACTCTTTAATAGGTTCCTACAAAGCTGACTATACACAGACAAATAACACACCATGGAAGACATGTTGAAACACATGCCAACCCTAGAATGACCCAGTCAATCTTCTTCCTGGCTCATGTAATTAACCCCTTCCTGTCTACAATGTGTAAATTAATATTCTTGATATGATGCCACACACCAAAAGGATCATACATCCAAGTTCTTCTTTCGTAGTTAGAAGAGCGCAGTTTTGCAACCTCCAAGCAGCGAGAGCCAGCTATTACTAACAACTAATGATCAGGAACCAATCGCATGTAAGCTGGGGGTACAAAAAGAAAGCTTTGACCTGCAGTTGCTGCTGCTGCAGCCTGAAGATGGCAGTGTGCCCCTCTTTAATATTGTAATTGACAGATACAATTACAGTAACAAAAAGGAAAATGCAGGAAATGTTTTTTTTTCTTTTGTTTGACAGAGTGTCAGCTGATAACATCCTGTGCTCTTTGCCTCTGTTGTCTGTTATTAGGTAACATTGTCCTGAGGACAAGATGCTACTCATCTATGGTATAGACAAGTAGACAGATGGAGGATCTTGTGGCCATGTCCTGCTTCTGTTGTAGTGGTACTGTAGGATCATTAAGCATTTTCATACGAGGACAGAAAGTATGTTTTTCGCAGATACACAAGCTAAAAATAAGGGGGTAAAAAAATGTATGCAGCCAAAACATATACGAACGGATAAGCTGCAATTATGTCACATTTTTGTTTTGGGACTCAGCTACGCTTTAAATTCTGTCCTAGGTGTCCAGGCTGGGCAGTACCTCTGGGCAGTAAAGGGTTAAGCACATAAGCACTGAAAGCTTCTCTCAGCAAAAAAAAAGGAACTAAAGACTACTGCCTGTATGAAAATAAGTGTGATAGCAACCACTATAGATAATCAAAAGTAATCATTAAAAGCAATGACTGCACAATCACCTTGCTGTCTAACTAGCCTAAAACACAGCATTAAGGTCACAGACGAAGAAAGTGCACTACACATGTGCAGATTATAGGATATTGGGTGTGTGTGTGTATATATATATATATATATATTTCATGTTATTGACCAAAAGGATAGCCAAGGACTCCTCACTATGTTAATTTATTCACAAAGTAATTACTTTACCTTTGTTATGTTGGGTTAACTTGTTTTTGGATAAATATGTGGAGAGTCAGGGGGAGTTTTTATAGCAGGTTAAATGCAAATCTACCAGCATTGTAAAATGCAAGTTTGTCCCATTAGATTTGGAAAGGTCTTATATATTCATAGTGTACTTGTTTATGGTGAAGAGAATTTCAAGGTGGGTGTCCTGTTCACCTTTGTTCAAGGATGTTAAAGATTGCAGTTTTGCCATAAACAAGACAAGGAGTATCTATTTAACTTTTTAACTACAATCTATGCATACAGCTGTTCTAGGTCTATACACATTGTTTGAAACACATGCAATCAAAACATGCTCATAAAACCAACCAATAAGATTGCTTGACACTTTGGTCAATGGAAAAAGGTGTATGTTAGGGAAGGTTTTGTCAGAAGAAGTGGGGACAGGAGAAAGAGGGGACAGGAGAAAGAGTGGACAGGAGAAAGAGGGGACAGGAGAAAGAGGGGACAGGAGAAAGTGGGGACAGGAGAAAGTGGGGACAGGAGAAAGTGGGGACAGGAGAAAGTGGGGACAGGAGAAAGAGGGGACAGGAGAAAGAGGGGACAGGAGAAAGTGGGGACAGGAGAAAGTGGGGACAGGAGAAAGTGGGGACAGGAGAAAGAGGGGACAGGAGAAAGTGGTGACAGGAGAAAGAGTGACAGGAGAAAGAGTGACAGGAGAAAGAGTGACAGGAGAAAGTGGAGACAGGAGAAAGTGGAGACAGGAGAAAGAGTGACAGGAGAAAGAGTGACAGGAGAAAGAGTGACAGGAGAAAGTGTCCCATGGGGGTTTCTGATGATTGCATGAATATTCTGGGTACCCGGTCATCTGCTTTGTCTGTACCCCTGTTTTATGGATTGTCTCTGAACTGATTAAATGCATCTCTCTGGAAAAGAACTGTTGGACTAGTTGCTGCGGGAAAATATATTTATAAATACACACTCATCCTTCCACATAATTGATAGAAGACAACACAGATTTGTGGAAGAGCAATACAGCAGCTCCACGCTCCTGTGATGATAGGGGCATGTTCAATCCATCCTACCTCTATGGAGGGTGCTTATCACTGAAAATGTTACTTATTTCTCCAGGCTCTGCTTAAGCCAGTGTTTGCCTACAGATATACAATATTAACCTCTTGCCACCCACGTAATATTCACAATATTGCTGAAAATATTGGGACGCCTGCCTCTACATGCACATAAACTTTAATGGCATCCGGGTCTTAGTTCGTATTGAGTTGGCCCACCCTTTGCAGCTATAACAGCGTCAACTCTTCTGGGAAGGCTGTCCACAAGGTTTAGGAGTGTGTCTATGGGAACGTTTGACTGTTCTTCCAGAAGTACATTTGTGAGGTCAGGCACTGATGTCGGATGAAAAGGCCTGGCTCGCAGCCTCTGCTCTAATTCATTCCCACACTGGAACTAAGGGGTTAAGCCCAACCCGTAAAAAAAAACAACCCCACACCATAATCCCCCCTAAACCAAACTTTACATTTGGCACAATGCAGCCAAGCAAGTACCATTTTCCTGGCAACCGCCAAACCCAATAACATCCATCGGATAGCAGGACAGAGAAGGCGTGATTCCTCACTCCAGAGAACATGTCTCCACTGCTCTACAGTCCAGTGGCGGCGTGCTTTACACCACTGCATCCAACACTTTGCATTGCACTTGGTGATGTAAGGCTTGGATGAAGCTGCTCGGCCATGGAAACCCATTCCATGAAGCTCTCTATACACTGATGTTGTGCTAATCTAAAAGCCACACGAAGTTCGGAGGTCTTTAGCTATTGAATCTGCAGACAGTTGGCGAATTCTGCACACTGTGCGCTTCAGCATACTCTGACCCCGCTCTGTCATTTTACGTGGCCTAACACTTGGTGGCTGAGTTGCTGTTGTTCCCAGTTGCTTACACTTTGTTATAATACCACTAACAGTTGATCGTGGAATATTTAGTAGCAAGGAAATTTCACGGATGGACTTATTGTACAGGTGGCAACCTATCACAATACCACGTTTACATTTATTCAGCTCCTGAGAGTGACCCATTCTTTCACAAATGTTTGTAGAATCAGTCTGCATGCCTAGGTGCTTGATTTTATATACCTGAGGTGATTGGAATACCTGAATCCAATGATTTGGAGGGATGTGCCAATACTTTTGGCAATATAGTGTATATGTGTGTGGAGGCAAAGAGGGTGGGCTGCAACACCCACACACATCCATGAATGGCTGAGATTTCTGTGCAAAGAGTGCACTCACAGACTCTCCCAGCATAGTCACCGAGCATTCATAGACAGCTCCAGCAGGACACGCTCCTGATCATTAAACACAAGGGCTGGGTGGAAAGAAGTTATAGGAAGCTCAATTTCTCTACACTGCATTGAGATTTGTAAGCTACTGGACCCTTTGGTTAAACTGTAAATTTTATTAAAAATGTAAAGCCACTGTCGGCATTAAGCCCCGGTGCACACCAGTGCAACTTTAACATCAGACTATGCTGTGTGACTTGCTACCAGACAACTTCAATCATACAGCTCAATGCAAGTCACACAAAGGTAGTACAGGAACCATTTTTGATTTGCAGCGATTAGAACAGAGCCATACATTGGATGTAACTTGTCATTTGACATTGAATTGGCAAGTCACATTGGTGTGAACCAGGGCTAATTCACAAGACATAAACATACTTGTTTGGCCTGCCCAATTGTGCTTATGCCACAATCACTTTACTGTGTAATTGCACAGTAGTAAGTCTGCTGAATGATGTTTTATGACTAGAGATATGTTCTTAGCACAGTCTCAAGAGCATGGAGGAGATTCCAGGAGAAAGGCAGTTACTCTAGGAGAGCTAGACAGGGCCATAGAAGGTCCTTAACCCAACAGCAGGACTGGTATCTGCTCCTTTGTGCAAGGAGGAAAAGGATGAGCACTACCAGAGCCCTACAAAATGATCTCCAGCAGGCCACTGGTGTGAATGTCTCTGACCAAACAATCAGAAACAGACTTCATGAGGGTGGTCTGAGGTGCTCTAGTGGGCCTTGTGCTCACAACCCAGCACCATAGAGCTCGACTGGCATTTGCCATTGAACACCAGAAGGTGTCAGGTCCATCACTGGCACCCTGTGCTTTTCACAGATGAGAGCAGGTTCACCCTGAGTACATGTGACAGACGTGAAATGGTCTGGAGAAGCCTTAGAGAATGTTATGCTGCCTGTAACATTGTTCAGCTTGACCATTTTGGTCATGGGTCAGTGATGGTCTGGGGAGGCATATCCATGGAGGAACGCACAGACCTCTACAGGCTAGACAATGGCACCCTGACTGCCATTAGGTAATCGGGATGAAATCCTTGGACCCATCAGACCCTACGCTGATGCAGTGGGTCCTGGGTTCCTCATGATGCAGGACAATGCCCAGCCTCATGTGGTGACAGTATGCAGGCAGTTCCTGGAGGATGAAGGAATGGATACCACTGAATGGCCCCCATGCTCGCCTGACCTAAATCCAATAGAACACCTCTGGGAAATCATGTTTCGGTCCATTCAACGATGCCAGGTTGCACCTCAGATTGTCCAGGGGCTCAGTGCCGTACCATTTGCTCAGTGAAACACCCCAGGACACCATCCGTCGTCTCATTAGGAGCATTCCCCCATGTTTCCAGGCATGCATACAAGCATGTGGGGGCCATACAAATTACTGAGTATCATTCTGAGTTGCTGCAATGAAATTTTAGCAAAAATGGACTAGCCTGCTGCATCAATTTTTCACTTTGATTTTCGGGGTGTCTTTGAATTCAGTCCTCTGTAGGTTGATCATTTTCATCAAACAATGTGGCATCCTTATGTTCCTAGCACATTACCCAGTCTATATCAGTACAGATATCCAGAATGATATTTTTTCCCATTGACATCTGATGTGTTTTCAAAGTGTTCCTTTAATTTTTTTTGAGCAGTGCATTAACTACAAGTAATATGTACCATATCCTAAAATAGACTCATTCTATGCATTCTCCATGCGTGGACAGAATTTATTATATTTCCCACAACAACGTAACACACCTCTTCAGTCACGTGCAGAAAAAGCAGGATGTACAACCGACAGGCCTCACAAGCTGATAATTAACACGTAGTATGTAACTGAATCCACCCGACAATTTATTTCCTTTCATATATTTCACTTATAAAACTATTTCATCTTTTTGAAGTCCTAGAAATTAGAGGATCCCCCTTATTTAATGATACAAGCCGGGAAAGTGCTGAAGAAGAGATGTATCAGAAAGTGCTAATTACGTCTGGGGACCGGCTTCACTGGGAAAACTGGAGATCAGACAGGAGAAAACCTAATTAAATAATTCAGCAGATAACAAGCTTTTAAAGACACTGAACCGAAGCGCTATGTACATAGAGTCATACATCAAAAAGGTTACTGCTATGTCCATATTGTGAAAAGCTAGACCAAGAAACCAACGGCTTCACAATCAAATTATATAAAAAGTGCAAAAGTTCACCAACACTTCTAGAACAAACTACTCTACAGAAAAAAAAAAAATAGAAAATAGGTGCCGGAATAAAAGTATATATACAGATAAAAGTTTTTGGAAATTTTGAGAGAGTGGAAAAGTAAGGACCTCCGTCTTTGACAGTTTTTCTGCTGTCTGTGTCCCCGCTGGGGTGACATTCCTCCTTCACACTAAAGTGATCCAAATTAGGCTACAGGTATACTGGAACTGCTAAAAACATTAACAGAGAAATGCTAAACGTGGTAAAACGTATGCAAATGCAGTACCATTTGCGTTTAGCAGTTGGCTGTCTATTGATTTAATTGGCCAGAGAGCTTGACATTAAAATGAAAAAACACCCAAGTGCTAAACGTGGCTAGCGCTTATGAGCATTTACACGCGTTTTCCACGTTTGGCCAAAAAACATTCCTCTTCTGATTGCGATTCTTCTGCGTTCAGTAGAGGCCCCTTTTGTTTTTAAAAGCCCCAGACATTCCTAAAAGCACCTCAGATTTAAATATGGCTCGTTTACGAGTTTTGTTTTCAGGACAAGTAGATTGGGTCCCCAACGTAGTCCCTGGACAAGTAGTTTTTAAAAAAAAAATCCCACACCCCTGATGGACACACAGGCTTTTACTGAGTTGAGTTGAAGGGGCTTTGGAGAAAAAAAAAAAAAAAAAACACAAAAGTTCCTAAACTCACGTTTACGAGCAGCAGTATACATGATGTCTTAAGAGTACAGGCTGGTGTTCATTTTATGTCAATCGTGGGGTGCAGTACCTCGCATTGCTTTTTTTTCCCCAAGACTTTATGTTACAGTTCACACAGGGGCTGAGGCCCATAGTCTATGAATAGGGTGTGTGTATTTGGGGACTGAAGAGCCAGGCACTACATGCAGAATATGCAGGGACAGCCGTTCATCCCAATTTCAAAGGCATGTGAGTGAGCAGCCCTGAACGCACACTGTCTGCATAAATACTGGGCCCATACATGAACTACAGTCTTCAGTGCACATGTGAACGAGGCCTTAAATTTCATTCACATATGTCTACTGCAGTGACCAATGCTGACATCAGGTGAGCCCCAGTGCCTTGTGGAAAAATGCAGTACGCTTGCATTTTTCCATACTGCACATCACATCAAGGATGAGCTCAGTCCAAATCTACCAGAGTTATCCCACCAGGAAGCTGGTACTGCGAACATCCAATTACAGTATAAACAGTGGAGGCATTCTTGCAGCTGCGCCCCTTCTATATGTGCAGCTGCAGGGCAAGGAGTGCCTCCACTGCTTACAATTGGCTGTCTACAGTGACAGCTTCCCAGCAGGATTGCTCAGGCAGGTTCAAAATCAAGCTACAGCATGGAGGTATGTATGTACCTACATAAGTATATTTGTTTTTCTTTTTAACATCCCATACTTCTTACACAGACCCTTGCTCTAACCTGTACAGAAAGGGCATGTACATATTATCCGCATGCTAAAATGTTCTGTTTCTAGCATGCGGGTTGACGTCCACGGTGTGACGTCAATGTACCACGGTGTGGTAGTTCATTGATTTTTCCTGTCAGGAGTATAGGCTTGCTCGAAGGGGATGCATGAACAAGCAGATAAATTGACAGTCTGCAAGAGACCTGCATGGCATCAGTGATCTATTGATCGCTGGTGCAATGCTTTAGAGCAGGGGTATTACATTAAAATTCCCCGAGGTCCAGGCAGTAAAATGTTCATCCATCAGAGGTCCGAATCTCATGTAGGCCCCTGTAGTGCATTTTCGTGTGCACCAAAGTACGTGTTGCTGCAGTGCAATGTTGAAAAAAAAAGGTTGAGGACTTCTTTGGATTTCTCGTGGGTAGTGCAGCCCATTAAAATGAATGGGCTGACCTAGCCACGACGTGTGCACCATATGCACTAATACAGATGTGAGCCTGTTCTTAAATCAGTGCCCTCAATCCCCACTGCACATCACAGTCCAGTCCTCGTTCACAGCAAAATCCCCTCTTGATGAGTGTCCTCCGCTCCCCCATTACATCACTCCCCTCCACTCCTTTCACAGTAGCGTTCTCACACTTCCTTGACATAAACCTCCCCCCCCTCCAAACAGTACTTTTCTCTGCCCCCTTCACTGCAGAGTACTCCACCCCTTTTTACATCATCCCCCCACATTACTGTCCTCAGCCTCCCCACGTTACTGTCCTCAGCCGCCCCCCCATGTTACTGTCCTCGGCCAACCCCCCCACATGTTACTGTCCTTGGCCCACATTACAGTTCTTAGCCTCCCCCCACCTTAATGCCCTCAGCCCCCACACACCGCAGTCCTTAGCCCTCCACATTACTGTCCTCAGCCCCCCCCCCAGTTTAATGCTCTCAGCCCCCTCCCCCACAGTTTAATGACCCAGCCCCCCCCCCACAGTTTAATTCTCAGATCCTCCACTTTAATTTGAATGCCCCCCCACACTATTGTCCTCTGTCCCCCAATATTACTGTTCTAAGCCCGTCCCACATTCAGTCCTCAGTCCCCCCACATTCAGTCCTCGCCTCCTTCTCACATCAGCCCCCTTCACTCTAATGTCCTTAGCCCCTTTAACTTCGCCCCCCCCCCCCCCCCACACACACACACACACACACTCCTACCTTACACAGACAGTGATTGATTGCTAAGACTGCCCTCCATCCTAGAAACCAATCATCTGCTTTCTAACCTCGGGCAGCTCTCGCCCTCCATCCAGAACTGTCCTCTCTCCCACTTTCAGCTCTGTGACGATGACCGCAGGACGGCTGGGGGAAGAAAAGATTCCTAAATGGCGGGACCGCATGTGTCCGGATGGGATAGTGACTCCAGACCTTGGTCCATCATTTAGTGATGCCTGCTTTAGAGGCTCCTAACATAAAAAAAAATAATAAATGCACATTTTTTTACCTGCAAAAAAATTTAAAAAAAATGCGCATTTATCCTTTAAAAAGGACAAATGCGCATTTATCCTTTAAAAAGGACAAGTTCCCCTTTGGAAACATGTTACATGTTCCACCCATTTCTAGGGTGGAAAAAAAAACCCTCTCTAGCAATACACACCAAACTGAGCATGTGCAGAGTGACTCCACATGCAATGTCTTATCAGGAGATAAGAGGGGGACACTGGAAGCAGAGGAGGATCAGAGAAGTCAGGATCAAGCAGCGTTTTTACACAATGCAGAGGATTAACCCCTTAGGTTCCACAGTGAGTATAACAAGCATGATTTATTGCATATACAGACTGATTTTACTGTTGTGGGTTTAGTAACACTTTAACTATCAATATCAGTATAAAATAAAATGAAGAGTATGTGCTCCCAAGCAGTTCTGCTGGCAGGATGAGAATTACTCATCTTATTCATGTGGGTTAATAACAATAACCAAGGCATGGCATAAAAAGTATAAAGTAGCATCCGTGGAAGTGAAACAATAAAAAAAAAAAAAATAAAAAAAAAAAAACTTTAAAAAAGTGTTACTGAACTCAGGACCCTGTATTCACTATATCTGTCCTCCCACAGTACACAGAACATGGAAATGCAATTATTTTAGTAAATATAAACTGATAAATACCTTTTCTCATCAGCAGTTAGAGCAGTCTTGTCACTTCTATCACTGTCCAGCAGAGCACTGGTTTTAACCTTATAGTTCCTAGTCTCCCCTGATGAGGCTGCAGGACCCCTGACCCCTACCTTTTCTTATCAGTAGTTAGAACAGTCGTGTGATTTCTATCAGTATCCAGCAGAACACTGGATAAAGCTTGTAGGAGGAGTTTTCATTCTCCCCTGATTGTCCTATGAGGCTGCAGGACCCCTAACCCTTTGTCTAGACAGCGCTGGTTGGCCCTGTGCTGATTGCATGCACTCTCCCAAGAATAAAAAAAAAAAAAAAAAACACCACAACACCTCTCTAGCAGTGCACACCAAACTGAGCATGTGCAGCTTGCCCCCAAGGCTCTGTTTTATCAGCAGATGGATTGGGGACTGTGAAAGAAGGGGAGGATCAGAGAAAACAGGATCAAACATCCTTTTTTACACAATGCAGAGGATTAACCCCTTAGGTTCCACAGAGAGTATAATAAGCATGCTTTACTGCATATACAGACTGATTTTATTGTTGTGGGTTTAGTAACACTTTAAGGCGACATGCACACTAGCATTTTTTTAAGCTCTTAGAAGCTGCTAACAGCATTTTTTTTTCAGCTCCTAAAAGCTAAATAGGGTCTATCCACACTATTTTAGGCTAGTAGTGTTTTTCAAGCTTCAACGTTTAGGAGCAGATAAAAAAAATAGTTTTGGGAGAGTTTTTGGGAGCATTTTTCAAGCAGAAAAAAAAAACGCTAAATGCTTCTAAAGCATTCCTAACAATGTTTTTCTAGCTTTTTTTTCCTACATTCTTTCCCCACACGCTAGTGTGCTTGGAGCCTAAGGAAATAAATACAGCTCATAAACACAATGCAAGTCAAACATAATGCATAAAACAAGTTGTATTTGTATATAGTAATGGATTACATTATTATCCATTTTCCTATCAAAGCATAGACAACGTTGTAAAATGACACCGCATATACTCTGACTGACAGTCCACCGAAGTATCACAGAACACTAGGGTTGATTGACAAAAAACTGAAGTGAAAGCGTTGTTCTCCATAGCAACAAAACAAGTCTCATTTTATAATTACTGAAAATATAAAATCATCCGAACTGATCAAGTAACCAGCACCACAGTATTGGTAGCAGGGTCTATGCCAAAAAAAAAAAAAAAGTGACTGCTGATCAGGCATAGCTGTTGACTGGTTGGTCCCCCAAGCCCCTTGTCAGAGATCACATGATCAATGCTTTAGCGTCAGCAGTGTGACAGATGTCCGGAGACAGCACTAATTCTTAAATGTAAGTCCTCATTCACACTGGTCATTTTTACAGCTGCTGCTTTTGGCATTTTTTTCTACAGCCAGTAAACTCCCCAGCATGTTATCCTATGTGTCCATACACACATAGACTGTAATCAGTGTTTTTTGGCTGAAAACAAGAACTAGTGGGTTTCTAGAGGAGTTTTTTGGCTACAAAAACGCTCTAACGCTGAAAAACGCAATAAAACCGCGTCAAACTGGCGTTTTTTATGCTAAGAAAAATGCAAACGCGAAAAAACGCAGTAAAACACTAATGCAAAAATGCTACAAAAAACTCATGTTTTTACCGTGACTTTACACAGCTAATGTTACCAGCTTCATTAAAACGCCCAGTGTGCATGGAGCCTTAGGCTTTCCATACATTATACAATTTTCTTGAGATTTTTGGTTTAGATTTACCAAAAAACCATATAATATGAGTCAAACCTAACAACGCTTTCAATTGTATCCAATTAGGCAGGCTCTTACACTACATAGTTGAAGGTAAATCTAAAGGAAATTGGGCAGAAAATTGTATAGTGTATGACCAGCCTTATAGTGACTGGTTTATGTTTGAAAACTTTCACTGATAGTTTGCTCAATTTAAACGTAGTACTGCTTTGAATCTTGGGTATATTTCTGCTTTAAAGTATAATTAAAAGCAAAATTTTTGTAAAATTTTGGATAGAGTGGATAGGGATTACAACACCTGTCAGGTTTTTATGGTTGTCTGTGCCCCCATTAGAGAGATTTAACCTCTACATTCTTTCTAGTTACCATTATCAATAATTGTGAAAGAAAATCCTAGAATTGGGGTTGACCCCAGAACAAGAATAGAGGGGAAATCATCCAGTGAGGACACTAGTTCTGGGGACCCAGGTGACAACTAGGAACCAGGTGACAACACCCCACATTAACCGCCTCCTGGCCATATAAGGAAATGACAGGCGCAAGGCGGTTCTCTTGTTCTGGGAGGACGTCATACGACGTCCTCCCACTCTAAAGACGTGTGCACAGCGATCAGCGGTGCGCTGCGTCTCTGGGACACAGTGGATCACCAATCAACGGAAAGAGCCGAAGACGTCACCTCTGTCATGTGATCAGCTGTGTCCAATCACAGCTGATCGCATGTAAATAAGGAAATGCCTGTTATCGGCATTTCTCTCCTCACGAGCTGTCACGCTGACAGTTCCTGAGAAGAGAAGAGCCAGTAATCAACATTCCTCAGAGGGGATTCTACACTGATCATCAGGGCACTGATGATCAGTGTAGCCCCATCAGTACCACCTGTCAGTGTCCATCAATGCCACCTGTCAGTGCTCATCAATGCCACCTGCCAGTGCCCATCAATGCCACATATCAGTGCCTACCAGTGCACATTAATGCCACATTATCAGTGCCCATGTGAGCTGCCTTTCAGTGCCACCTATCAGTGCCAGTCAGTGCCACCTATCAATGTCAGTCAGTGCCGCCTATCAATGCCAGTCAGTGCTGCCTATCAATGCCAGTCAGTGCCACCTAAAAGTGCCATATGAGTACTGCCTTTCAGTGTCTATCAGTGATGCCTGCCCATGCCCATCAGTGCCACCTACCAGTGCAGCCTATCAGTGCCCATCACTGCAGCCTCCTTAGTGCACATCAGCGAAGGAGAAAAATCACTTATTTACAACATTTTATAACAGAAACTAAGAAAAAAACTTCAAAATTTCCAGTCGTTTTTGGTTTGTTTAGCAAAAAATAAAAAAAACCCCGAGGTGATTAAATACCACCAAAAGAAAGCTCTATCTGTCTAAAAAAAATGATAAAAATTTCATATGGGTACAGTGTTGCACGACCGCGCAATTGTCAAAGTGCAACAATTGGCCTGGGCAGGAAGGGGGTATAAGTGCCCGGTAGGCAAGTGGTTTTAGGGTGGAACATGCTCCCACTCCTGCATTCTCTCACCAATCTCCCCCCCCCCCCTCCATTGTGACCGTGGCGGGGAATTTTTTCCACATCCGCTGTCACAATTTGAAAAGAACACCCCACCAACACAGCCGCGTCATTCATTCAGAGGTTTGTGAATTAATGAACTACAAGTACTGACAGGCTTTGTGGCTGACGGCTTGTAGTTCTCAACTACCAGGGCACTAGAGAGCGCTCTAGGTAGTTCATTGAGACTTCCTGTCATTGTGTAACTGCCTATTTGTATGAAGTACAGGCTGACATCTTACAAAGACAGTCTGCAGGAGCCCTGCATTGCACCCTGCGATCTGCAATGCTTTCCAGGCTCCTACCACAAAAAAAAAAAAAAAAATTAGTAAATGCACATTTTGTAACCTGCAAAAAAATGTGCATTTATTATTTTTTTTAGAAAGGTGAAGTTATCCTTTAACGCTGCATCCAAATGCTATGATCCAAGTTTCTGGGTCAAAATTTCACACAAATGCCTTACAAGTAAAGAATTTGGAAAAAACCAATGCTACATACATTTTTTGACCTGGAGCTTCAACTTATAAGGCATTCATGTGAGATTCCCCGAAATTTCTTTTCAACCCCTTTTTCCTATTGTTGTTACATTGGGTAGCATTGGGCTGCATTGTCAATCCACTAAAACCATAGAACCTAAGTACAATTTTCCTTGTGTTGGGACCTTACCTGATTCAAATGACACAAGCACATAATCCTGTTCGCTATCGTGTGTGGAAACACACATTTAGATTTTTTCACAGCTAGAAAAATGACTTCATATGAATGAGACCACATGTCCATTCTTACCTTTGTGATGATTAGAAGTTCCCCATGTTCTCTTCCACCTTTCAGAGTAAATCCCCAGGGAGCACCACCAGTAAGAAACACATCCACAAACTTGTAGCCTTCCACTAGTTTCCTCTCCATCATCATGTTGTGTCCTTGGTCCACCAAGTCTGGATGAGCCCTCGTGTCATCAGGCACAAACCTCTCTCTCCCCCCTCTGGTCTCCAAGTTCTCCATGCTCTGCCAGTGATGTCCTGATACTTCTAGTGCTATAGATGTACTAAAGTTCAGAGCACATACCAGTGATCGCAGGTACTGAGCCCCCTACTACTGTTGATCCAGATAAAAATGAATACACCAAATCAGCAACTCTGGAGCTTAATAATACAAAAATACCATAAAATCAGCAGAAACCATTTGATTCTTGCATGTGGAGACATCCGATCAGGGGTAGACTCATGAAAAATACTTATCAATAGTAGGCTTGTGAAGACCTCCGATCTGGAGTAGGCTTGTTGACAACTTAAAGAATGGGCAAGTTTGTGGAGACCTCAGGACACATGTAGGCTTGTTAACATTTCAGATTAAGGGTAAACATCTCAAGACTTAAAATTAGGAGTAGGTATATAAAGATCTCAGATCGGGGCTAGGCTTTTGAAGATGGGGCTAGGCTTTTGAAGATAGGGCTAAGCTGGAGAAGACCTCCGCTCCGGGCTAGGCTGGAGAAAACTTTAGCTCAGGGCTTAGGCTGGCGAAGACCTCCGATCAGGGCTTAGGCTGGCGAAGACCTCCGATCAGGGCTTAGGCTGGCGAAGACCTCCGATCAGGGCTTAGGCTGGCGAAGACCTCCGATCAGGGCTTAGGCTGGCGAAGACCTCCGATCGGGCTTAGCCTATGAAGACCTCCGATCGGGCTTAGCCTATGAAGACCTCCGATCGGGCTTAGGCTGGCGACGACCTCCGATCGGGCTTAGGCTGGCGACGACCTCCGATCGGGCTTAGCCTATGAAGACCTCCGATCGGGCTTAGGCTGGCGACGACCTCCGATCGGGCTTAGGCTGGCGACGACCTCCGATCGGGCTTAGGCTGGCGACGACCTCCGATCGGGCTTAGGCTGGCGACGAACTCCGATCGGGCTTAGGCTGGCGAAGACCTCCGATCGGGCTTAGCCTATGAAGACCTCCGATCGGGCTTAGCCTATGAAGACCTCGGGTCAGGGGTAGACCTGTTGAGACGTCAGACCAGAGTAGACTTGTGAAGATACTAGATCCAGGAGTAGTAAGAGATCAGATTAGGGTTAGGCATGTATGGACATCAGATCGGAGGAAGCCTTGTGCAGAGTGAACTTTTTGGGGGTATGAATGGAAGTAATGAGTCCCTAGTGAGGAGAGTTCCGGCCGCAGGAGTCCAGGGAGGGCCGTACTATCTGTCCCAGTACAATGGCCATGGCCGCCCCTCCTGGCGATCCAACATGGAGAGCAGGTGACACATGTCCGGGGAACGGTGCACACAGCTCCTCTCCTCCGCCCGGCCGATCTCCCACTTCTCGGATGGGGTCACCTGTCCGGAGAGGACGGATCTCGCCTTGTTTATCCTCCACACACACGACTCCGTCACCTTCCCTGACAATTTCCTTATTTGTCCCCTCCCCGCCCTACCTGCCCGCCTGGCATCGGGGACTCGGCTCTTCCTGCCCTCCTCTCCTGTCCTCCAGCCTGTTGCTTCCTCTCCTCTGTATGATCGCAGTCAGCCCGGCACCGGAGATCGGCTCTGTTGTTGTGGGTGGACAGACATTAATAATAAAGGGCTGGCAGGAGAAGCTTCCCTGCTGCTTGGCTCCCTCCCTTCCCCCCTATCCTGCTTAGCAATCACTCCCTGATTATCCCTGGGAGAGAATGAATGCTTGTGTCACTCTGGGCTCTACACAGCCACATCCACATCACTCTCTGATCACCAGGGAACACTCACCAACTGGCCATCAAACTTTAGCTGGCATTTTCATGGGCAGCAGACGTCTGACAAAACACAAATATGATGGCTTTGCTTTTTTATTATTATTATTATACAGGATTTATATAGCGCCAACAATATAAAACGGGAGACAATACAGTTCAATACAAGAGGGATAGGAGGGCCTGATCCTGGGATCTTACAATCTAAGAGGGAGGGGCTAGTGGTATAAAAGGTAGTAACTGTGGGGGATGAGCTGGTAGGAGGAGTAGAAGATTCCATTATAAACTGAAGGCAGGATAGGCTTCCCTGAAGAGATAGGTTTTCAGAGTAGGCGATAGTCTGATAAATTGGGGTAGATAGTTCCAGAGGATGTGGGAAGCTCTGGAGAAGTCTTGTGTCAAGTGATTGAAACAGCAATCCAACAGCCGTAACATCCCTTCTGATTGATTTAGATTTGAGTTGATCAAACGGAGTCGATCAGTCACAATAGAAAATTATCAATCGTGTCATAAATAGTAACGAGAAGGGATGAGATCTGGAGCATTCAGACACAAGTCTGAACCCGCCTGAGTTATCCCGCCAGGAAGCTGTCAAAGCCAACAGCCAATCATAGGCAGCAGATGCATTTCCCACCGCACAGCCACACCCCTTGTATAAGTCCGCAGCTTACAGGTTGGCAGTCCACGGTGACAGCTTTCTGGTGGGATAGCTTAGGTTGTTTCAGACTTGGTTTGTTATTGAAGTGTGTGTGGGCTTTCCATATACACCTCACTCAAGATGGCCGATTCATGGCCTTAGTATGGAGCGTGTATGCTCCAAACGCACACCGCAGGCAGTCTTCTGGTTCCAGGTGGCATCATCAGCTACCAGCCATTCCCAGAGCCCTGGACACCACCAGAGCAGCCAGGGGCAAGGAGGTTCGCATAGGATTCAGCCATTGCACTGACAGGACACACTGCATTGTGATGTGCCATTTTATATCCTACACGTGAGTTTTTAAACTTAAAGCGGAGTTCCACTCAAAAGTGAAAGCTCCGCTTATATGCCTCCTCCCTCCACTGCCATAGTTTGTACCTTTTGGGGGGGAGGGGGGTGCGGGCATCTGGTTTTGACAGGTACCCGCTCCCACTGCCGGCTCAGTTCACCACGGCAAAGTGAGCCGGAAGTTCTGCCCCCTCCTCCCTCCCGCAGTCTCTTGGGAGTTTTCACAGGTCCCAAAAGACTGCCAGACCAATTAGAATGCGCAGGGCAACTCACACATGCGCAGTGGGCACCAGGCTGTGAAGCTGCAAGCTATCACAGCCTGGTGCCCACAGTTGAGATGCTGGCGCCATGGAGGAATGAAGGGGAGAAGGGACGGCGTGGGTGAGAACATCGCTGGATTCCGGGACAGTTAAGCGTGTGTTTATTAAAAGTCAGCAGCTACAGTTTGTGTTTAATAAATTGCTTGATTTTATCCAACAGCTACACTTAAGTGGCGCCACTGTGTATTCCTTCTCTCCTTCTGGGTTCAGACTTGTGTCTGGACATTAAAAAGCAAAGAAAAAAAGAAAATAGGCTGCACACATAAAAAGCTAACCTCAAAAATTGTTTACTGTACAAAACTCACAGAAAATAACATCCCTTCTTGGTAAGGGGTTACTACTACATTTTTCATAACAGGCTGTGTCAAGACGTTGTCTGTAAATCTCATCCACATAATCTTTCTCCTGCCAAAGGACTACATTACCCCCTTTATCTCTAGGTTTAATAATGCATCCAGGTAGCTTTCCCAGTTCCTTCAAGGCTAGTCGTTCCCCCCAACGTCAAGTTATCTGTAGTCGGTGCAATTAATTCCCAATCCACTGCTCACATCTCAGCAGTCACTGACTTGAGAAATAGTTGGAGATATCTTAGTGCCAAAACTAGGGAATAAAGTAGATTTATTGGCTAGACCTGAAGGAGGTGGGGTGTCAAGGAGGTCGGAGTCAATCCAAGCATTCCCCTCAAGGAAATTGATCATCTCTTCCTCATTAAGGCCATATGCCCCCCTAAGGGTTGCTGGGTTTTCACAAAATCTGTTCTTTTACCAAAGAACATCAATTTAAAATTCACATGACTTAAAAACAGACATATATCTTTATAGATCTCAAATTTATTGCCCTTATGGCACGGTGAAAAACCAAAGCCTTTACTGAGTAATGATAAATGATCAGGTCCCAATGGGAAATCAGTCAAATTAATGACATTTAGGTTACCTTTTTCCGATTCCTGGTATTCCTTTTGTTGTCCTGGGAAACTTTTTCTATATCTTTTTCACTTTCTCTTCTTGTTCCTCTCTGTTCACTCTACTCTAAGGTGTCCCTAAAAAAGAGACCGATTTCTTGGTGTTTTTAACTGAGCTAGAGCAACCCCTATCTTCACTGTACCTGCCAAATCTATTCTTCGATCTGGTTCTACCTCTCCGCTCATGTAGATCAAAAATCTGGCCACTTTCGAAATCAGCAAGATCACTTGGGAACTTTTTCTATTTCCCTACTTTCTGTTCTTTTTTGAAACTCCTCAACCTCTTTCCATAATCTATCATTAAGTTTACTAAATTCCTCAAGTTCTTGATACTCATCAACTAATTTAATACTGTTCCGAAACTGCTCTTCTAGCTCAGCTGGTTGTATTTTTTCTTCCTCTATTATAAATTGTGCTAAGAATAATCCATGTTTGATAGCCCTGGGTGTGCAGTTGGTATAGGTGTCCATCTAGCGGATGTTTGGGGGGGTCAGTGGACTAGTGTAGTTCCCCTCAGCTCCTCTCCCTCTTATGCGAGGGGGTCACAGGCAGGTGGGTCATCCATCTCTGAGGGGGTGCATTGTGGGCTTCTGGGGGGGGGGTTCAGTGGGTGGTTGGGAGTGGGTGGCGGGGTGGGAGGCAGTAGGGGTTGGCTCATAGGGGTTGTTACCATCATGGCAGGTTAGACCTAGTGGACACCTTCCATCTTTGATGTCCCACTTGGTGGGTCCCCTTCTTCTCCGAGGGGTGGCGCCCCCTGTGATGTTGGATTGTATGTGGAGGGTCCGATGTTATTTTCTGTAAATTTTGTTCGATAAACAAATTTTGAGGTTAGCATTTTAGGTGTGCAGCCTATTTTCTTTTTTTCTTTGCTTTTTGATTGTTGGTTAGGTGGCACCCTTTCAGATATTCTGATAGCACCTCAACAATACCTTTAGGTACTGTATGTGGACTCCCCAGCATTCCTTCCCCTTTTCCCCCATTTTTGATATTGTGTCTGAACATGCCTGAGCTAATCCCTAGTGCACATCACACAAGCATATAGTGTGAGCAGGACCCTTGCGGTTACTGGCATTAATCCATTGCAGAAAACTGTGAAACAGCCCTAAGCGACAATTCATCCAACATTTTACAGATGTCACTGTAAAAAAGAGGTAAAATTTTCCAGTGGGCACACCTGTTCTGGTGACAACTGCCTAAGGATGGTTCAAACCAGATGCAGTCGAGTGTTTCTGCATTAAAAATGCATGGACAGTGTTTAACATGAATTCTTATGGCCCTAGTTCACACCAGTGCAGTGTGTTCCAGTGCAGTCAACAAAAGTAGAACATGTATTTTATTCTGTATGGAACACATCTGAAACACGGCAAAATGCACAAAAGTGCACCGGAAAGCACTGGAACACATCAAAAATGCACTGGAACGCACATGTCCTTAGAGCTGGTTCACACCATAGAAACGTCATCTGGATGCGTTTCTGCATGCACATTTTTTATGCGTTCTGGTGTGCTTTTGATATGTTCTGGTGCGCTTTTGATGCATTCTGGTGCATTTTTCTCTTTTTTTCTTCATCTTAAGGACATGTGCATGTTTGGTGCACTCCAGTGCGTTTTTTATGCAGTTTTCCATGTTCCAGTACAGTTCAGTGCAGAAAAAAATGCCGCATTTTATCTACTTTTTTTTCTGTACTCGAACACACTGGAACTGACCACACTGGTGTGAACTAGGCCATTGGAAAGCACTAAACCTATTGTCCATGTGTTTTTAATGGAGAAAAAAAAATGCACTAGATTGCTTATTGTATAAACTGGCCCTTAATTGAGATGTAGGGGAAAAAAAAGGGAGAAACACACTGGAACATATAAAAAATGAGCCAAAACACATCAAATCTCATAAAAACCTGCTATTGGCAGGCAGATGTAAACAGACATTTGCCTGTTTATATCCATTTACATCCAATCTGTCACATGTAGGTCCAAAAGAAACATAAAAGCGAACAAATGTTTTTGTACCTAGATGAGGTAATTGGTTGAAAACTGACGAATGTCTGTTTACATCCACCTGCCCATGAACTAACATTGAACTTCTCATCAGATTCACCTGAAAAACCTACAGGCAATTCTGAACCATCCTCCTGTTTGAAAGGACCCTAAGGCTAGGTTCACACCTATGCAGTTTGCGTTTGACCCCTTTCTGCATTGCATTTTGCGTTGCGTTTTGTGTTTTTGCACCTCATTTTTGATACATTTTGTGTGTGTGGGGGGGGGGGGGGTAATTCTTGTTGCTGGGCAGATTTAAAATGCATCAAAAACGCATAAAAAATGCATTACATGCTTTTCTGCTTTGTTTCCATTGAAGTCTATAGAACCAAAACTGCAACTTTTTGCGTTCAAAAAAGTCCCTGACCCTTTCCGAAAAACGCACCGGGTGAAAATGCAGAGATGTGAACACGCGGAGATGTGAACATTTCCCATAGGAAATCATGGTAAATGGACTGTAGTGCGTTTCTGTAAAACGCTGCGGAAAACGATTAGATGTGAACCTAAGGTAAAGGTTATGGAAGGATGTAAACTTCTATTGCTGGCCTCCTTCTGATAAAGCTAGTTGCCTAACTGTGATGCTGGGCCTAAATATTTTTAAGTTGCTGACCTAGTGCTGTATTGCTTTGGTGTCTAGTAAGGTTGATTTTCGTTATAAGTAAGGAAGCTTAGACCTCTGTGGTATATTAGCAGAAGCAGGCCTGATCTCTGCTAGCACCAGCAGGTGAATATTATTGGTAGCAGCTCAAGCAGTCCCTGACAGCCAGGTGCTCCTCTTGAGTTTCACTAGGTACCTGTAAATTTAGAGCTTAAAATATCCCGGAAGAGGTACACTAGTGAAGAGGCCTACAGGATTCTGATCATGTCAGATGAGAGTGAAGGGGAGTGCTCACTGACAGAATCTTCCTCAGAATACAAACATATAGAAAGCAGCGGCACCTTTACAGGTAGTTTGGATGAACCCGACCCCATGGAGATGAAATGCTAGGAACGCATGACTTGTCTCATATGCAGCAGAGAGCCAGTACTAGTGCCGCACTACTTTTTGGTGAACTGGCGAGCACCAACAGCCTTGTACATACTGGTCTTTTTCATACCAGCACTGCAATATCACTTGGTTACGTGGCGTGTCCCATGAGTGCAGTACAAGCTGATGAGGTGGCGAGCACAAGTAGTGTCCCGCAGCCACCAAGAATTCAAATGAGGAAAGACAAAACAGAGGGTGCACAGAGGCAAGTCCTCGAAACGCGTCTTTTGGATGTCTAAACTCCCTATTGCGGACTGTTACTCAGCGCAGTGTTGACCCAGCTGTTCTTTATGATGTGCCTTGACTATATTGTCGTTTGTGAGTACAACACATACTTTATTTTTTATTAAACATTTTTTATGGTAATGCACTAGGCCTGTGCGCCCTCTGTTTTGTCTTTCCTCATTCAGTATATTTGTATTCCCCCGGTCCATTTGAGGGCAGCAAGGTGTGCATGTTCCAGGACATTCTTAATGTGGTTGTAGACTGCATCGAGTCCATCCCCAAGCGCAGGAGCATTTGTGTTTACCAAGAATTCAAACACAGACCCGTAGAGCCCATAGTGTCCTTCCGGATGTGCTTGCAAATCCTTATTGGCAGGCAACAGATTCTGCAGCACCCACAACTTCCCCCATTCACTACCCAACCCGAAATTCAGGTGAAAACCGAAAATGTAACTCCCCTTGATTTTTTGGAGTTGTTTTTCACAGAAGATTTGTATAATTTGGGCCAAAGAAATTTATACGCACAATAATTTATTGCAGCCAGCCAAAATTCAGCTCTTGCCAGACCATTCTCATGGATCTCGGTTTCTGAAATTAAAACTTTTTTGGGCCCAACCCTCAACATGAGCACTACAAAAAATAATCCCAATTCATCATAGGCTCATGTTCTCTGCTGCCATGGCCAGGCATAGATATGAGACAATACTGTGCTTCATGCATTTCAGTGATAACACACTCTGTTGTCCTTTGGGTGACCCTGAACATGACTGGCTCTGAAAAATTCAGCCATTCATAAACCACCTGAGAAATTTGCACATGTGTACACGTCGCAGCAAAACATCTTCTTGGATGAGTCCATCATTCACTTTACTGGCCGCCTTGCATTCAAACAGTACCTCCTCAGCAAGTTCTGTGGTCAAACTGTATAAGCTCTGTGAGAGAACCACAGACTATAAATGTAATTTTAGGGTTTATGGGGGAAGTGACAGTGAAGTAGAGCCCCCTGACTGCCCAGACTACATGGTGAGAAGTGGCAAGATAGTATGGGAATTGGCGTTGTCTTTGTTATGCAAGGGGTACCACTTATATGTGGACAACTTCTATACAAGCATGCCACTATTTAGACATTTGTACAATCTTGGAATTGGCTCATGTGGCACCATGCAAGCTAATCGCCGGGGCTTCCCCCAATGGCTTGTAAACACCCGAATGTAGTCCCTGTGCTCCTTCATCCAGATTGGAGACACTCTAGTACAGGTGGTGTGTTACTGGGCAACTCACCAGGTAAAAACAGAAAGCAAAAATCCTAAGGAAAGAAAACGGATGCAGCCACCACATCTCATGATTGGTAAGCTACTATTATATTTTTGGTTTTGGGTTTAATACCTTTTTAAAGTGTTCAAAATTATTAATGTTTTACAAGTATTGTGCAATGTTATACAATTATTGTGCATGTTTGCATGGTTTTACATTCCACCGCTCCCTGCACACCTGATGCTTTGTTCCCCTGTAGTTCTAACCCTGAGCAAGCTCAGATGCCAGATAAACATACACATAGTTGATGATGTCACTGCTTTCATCATGTGATGGTGTTTAGGCCCGCAGATTAGTTGCTCAGGCCAAGCATCAGAGAAGGAGGTACTATTGTTCCTGAATACATGGAAACACTGGGTATTTTGCAGCAGCTCTTACAAAGAGCCAGGGGAGCACTGCAAAGGTGAGCATAAATGCATTGGGGTGGGCTTTAAAGTGAACGTGTGTCCGGATTAGGCATACTAATGTATTTACATTGTGAATGACACCTAATGAACTTTTCCAATGTACCTGTGTAGCAGTGTACTGCAATGTATGGTACATCACTATTTATTGTTATGAAAATGCAGCAAATCTAAGTATTGGTTCATTGTGGTGTGTTAGGAATCAAAGGAATGAGCTTCCTTAAAGGATAAGTTCACCTTTGGGAAAATGTTACATGTTCCACTTGTTTTTAGGGTGGAACATGTAACATGTTCGTATAGGGAGAGGTTCCTCGTACTATCTGCCCAGCTATCCAACTCAGTGATCAAGTTTTCCTGATAACAAGAAAAAAGAGGTGTCAGGGCAGGGACCTCCAGCCTCATCGCTGTTCCTTTGTGCTATGTGGAAGGGATGTGTCTCTTCCCTCCAATCAGCTCTCAGAGCTCTCATCACTGACTTCAGCTCTCCACCCCCTTTTTTCTGAACTCTCAGACAAGCTGTATACATTTTGGACTTTGAATAACTTTAGAGAAGTGAAGACTGTAGATAAAGAGTTAAAACTTATGTAGGAGGGTTTGTTTCATCTTTGTGCATCACTTGAGGCCAGTCACTTCACTGGGTATATGTAAGGGTTTACAAACACTTTAAGGAAGAGTAAAGAGAAGAATGCTATTGCTGGAAAAAAAGCAATATCAAATCCAATTGTTAGTTTGCTAAAAGGCAAATGGAATTCACAGCAAACAGACCAGAAATTTTACAATCTCCAATGCTGTAATGCTGCAAAATGAGAATGGGGTAAATGTATATGTAAATCACTGTAAGAGCTAATGGGGCAGGGATCTTTCTTATGAGTGCATAATCTGCTGCATGATGTACTGGTTCTATTTTAATACACTATATTTTTATACACTATATACATATGTATATATTTCTACAACTACAGTACATTATTTATAATAACAATCAATCTTTATGAGTCTTACTCTACAGTTATATACAGTATCTGCATGTTTTCAAAATGGCCAGATTTCATTGAACTTGCATGGCATTAGCATGTCTAACAGCCTGGATGAAAGTCTGAAATCTTGTATCTGTTGAGTAGAATAAATGATACATATTAGAAAGCTATCACGGTTTAAGAGGAAACTTTTACAGCCTAAAGCAATACTAAAATGGAATTATTTTAAACATTCTCTTTTGAGAATGTTGTTTATGTCTGAGCACACTGAGGCTGGGTCATAAGTACAGTAGGATATTGTGACTATCATCATTTTTTAGGTAGTTGAAGTTTTGTTCTGTTTGAGTGTGCTTGTCGAACTCTAGCCAGATATATCAAAAGCAATTAAAGTGATCCTATCAATTTGCCCATCTAGAGCAAAGTAACAGGTTCTCTTGAGAGCCCACTTCCTCTTCTACTAACTCATACCATCCTTCGCTCCATTTACCCAAATTTGCTCAGCAGAGCCCCTACATAAGTCTCAGTTTCTATTGGAGCTTACAAATAATTTCTCCTTGCCCTCATGTGACAGTGAACAGGTTTGGTAAATGGTCACTCATGAGCCAAAGACTACATTGTAAAAGGAAGCGTGGATGGTCACATGCTCCTCTATACTTGGAAAAAACGTCTTTTTTTTTTTAAACAGGCCTCCAGCTGGTTAATACGGTGACAGGAGAGTGAGGAACAAGCTATCAGATGCCCCATTACTTTGCCCTTTAAGGGTCAAGTGACAGGTTTACTTTAATACAGTTGTGTATGTATTAACCACTAGCCTACAGGGCACTTCTACCCCCTTCCTGCCCAGGCCAATTTCCAGCTTTCAGCGCTGTCACACTTTGAATGACAATTGCGAGGTCATGCAACACTGTACCCATATGAAATTTTTTATCATTTTTTGAGACAGATAGAGCTTTCTTTTGGTGGTATTTAATCACCTCTGGGTTTTTAAATTTTTTGCTAAACAAACCAAAAACAACTGAAAATTTTGAAAAAAAAAGTTTTTTGTTTTTGTTATAAAATTTTGTAAATAAGTGATTTTTCTCCTTCAATGATGTGCGCTAATGAGGCTGCAGTGATGAGCACTGATAGGCTGCACTGATGGGCACTGATGAGAAGTTAATGGTAGGTGGCACTGATGGGTATTGACAGGCATCAACAATGGGCACTGAAAGGCAGCACTCATATAAGGCACTGATAGGTGGCACTGACTGGCACTGTTAGGCGGTACTGATAGGCAGCACTGACGGGCACTGATAGGCGGCACTGATGCACACTGATAGGTGGCACTGACTGGCACTGAGAGGTGGCACTGACTGGCACTGATAGGCGGCACTGAAAGGCAGCTCAGATGGGCACTGATATGTGGCATTGATGTTCACTGGTAGGCACTGATATGTGGCATTGATGTGGCACTGATGGGCACTGGCAGGTGGCATTGATGAGCACTGACAGCTGGCATTGATGGACACTGACAGGTGGCACTGCTGGGGCTACACTGATCATCAGGGCACACTGATCATCAGTGCCCTGATGATCAGTGTACATGTCCCCCTCTGAGGGATGCCGATTACCGGCTCTCTGCTCCTCACGAGCTGTCAGCTTGACAGCTCGTGAGGAGAGAAATACTGATAACCGGCATTTCCCTATTTACATGCGATCAGCTGTGATTGGACACAGCTGATCACATGAGCGAGCCGACATCTTCGGCTCTTTCCATTGATCGGTGGTGCGCTGTGTCTCTCGGACACAGCGGATCACCGATCAATGGAAAGAGCCGAAGATGTCGGCTCGCTCATGTGATCAGCTGTGTCCAATCACAGCTGATCGCATGTAAATAGGGAAATGCCGATTACCGGCTCTCTACTCCTCACGAGCTGTCAGCTTGACAGCTCGTGAGGAGAGAAATACTGATAACCGGCATTTCCCTATTTACATGCGATCAGCTGTGATTGGACACAGCTGATCACATGAGCGAGCCGACATCTTCGGCTCTTTCCATTGATCGGTGATCCGCTGTGTCCGAGAGACACAGCGCACCACCGATCGCCGCGCTGCTCGCCCCCGGAGCTGCGCATGCGCGGTTAGAGTGGGAGGACGTCATATGATGTCCTCCCAGAACAAGAGAACCGCCTTGCGCCCATCGTTACCTTGTATGGCAGGCGGGAGGCAGTTAAGATGCAAGTAAATGCATTTTTACATGCAATAAATATAAGTACCTGAATTTATCTTTGTATCAGTTTCTGTATTCACCTGCACAACAAGACTTAAGCTAACCATACACTGCTCAAATGTCTGGCAATTCCTGCTGGCTTGGCAGAAATGCGAGAGGTGTATGGCCCTGCCAGCACTGCTCCATTCAACAAGAGTTGATTGTGCAATCATCTTTTCTCTAAGGAACCTGTTGTAAAATTGTCAACCAAACAGTGTCTGCATCCAATCAGAGGCAGGTACTGTTCGCATATTCTGACAGCTGGTGGTTCCAGCTGTCAGAATACAATAGCCTGTTAAGTCCCTAGACTAAATGAATGAAATCTACACTATATTGCCAAAAGTATTAGGACGCCTGCCTTTACACACACATAAACTTTAATAGCATCCCAATCATCGTCCATTGGGTTCAATATTGAGTTGGCCCAATCTTTGCAGCTAGAACAGCTTCAACTCTTCTGGGAAGGATATCCACAAGGTTTATGAGTGTGCCAATGGGGATGTTTGACCATTCTTCCAGAAGTGCATTTGTGAGGTCAGGCACTGATGTCGGACCAGAAGGCCTGGCTCACAATCTGTGCTCTAATTCGTCTCAAAGATATTTTATCAGGTTGAGGTCAGGACTCTGTACAGGCCAGTCAAGTTCCTCCACCCCAAACTCGTTCAGTCATGTCTTTTGACACCTTGCTGCACTGGTGCGCAGTCATATTGGTACAGGAAGGGGCCATCCCCAAACTGTTCCCACAAAGTTGGAAGCATGAAATTGTTCAAAATGTCTTGGTATGCTGATGCTTTAAGATTTCCCTTCACTGCAACTAAGGGGCCAAGCCCAACCAATGGAAAACGACCCCACACCATAATCCCCCCTCCACCAAACTTTACACTAAGCATAATGCAGTCAGGCAAGTACCATTCTCCTGGCAACTGCCAAACCCAGACATGTCCATCAGATTGCCAGACAGAGAAGCGTCATTCTTCACTCCAGAGAACATGTCTCTACTGCTTTAGAGTGCTCCAGGCATGCTTCAGCATGCACTGACCCCACTCTGTCATTTTACATGGTCTACCACTTCATGGCTTAGTTGCTGTTGTTCCCAGTTGCTTCCACTTTGTTATAATACCACTAATAGCTGGAATATTTAGTAGCAAAGGAAATTTCATGGATGGACTTATTGCACAGGTGGCAACCTATCACAGTACCATGCTTGAATTCACTGAGCTCCTGAGAGTGACCCATTCTTTCACAAATATTTGTAGAAGCAGTCTGCATGCCTAGGTGCTTAATTTTTAAAAAACCTGTGGCCGTGGAGGTGATTGGAACACCTGAATCCAATGATTCGGAGGGGTGTCCCAATGCTTTTTGGCAATATAGTGTATATGTATATAGCCAGCCTTAAACTTAGAGTGAGAGTCAACAGTATTAGCCAATTAGTCTGTGTTGCAATACATGGGGGGAGGTTTACTAAAACTGGAGCACTTAGATTCTGGTGCAGCTCTGCATGGTACCCAATCAGCTTCTAACTTCAGCTTGTTCAACTATGCTTTGAGTATAAAATCTGAAAGCTGATTGGTTCTGTGTAAAGCTGCACCAGATTTTGCACGCTCCAGTTTTAGCAAATAAGTCCCATAGTATTTTTGTTCTAACATAGCAAATATCACTGATGTGAAAAGAACAGAGTGAGCTGAGTGATGACCCATTAGTGTGCTGATGTTCATTCATTACCCTTTCAGTTGGCTGTGGGTATGTCCTAGACCAAGATGTACTACTTAACATCAATAGAGGTTCCAAACCAGACTACATTATCTGACACGGGTGTTGCATCAACAACTAGTTGAACAGATTGACAAATAAGAAAAGACAAATATGCAATTTTTCAAATGTATATTTAGCTGCTTGCCTGGAGTTCAGCCTTAAAGACATTTTTTTTCCCTATTCTAGCTCAGCAGGAAGTTGTGACATCAATGTGTGTGGCACCCTCTAGCTTAGCTAGGCAGGATTGTTGTTAGACAGAGGCTGGGTAGCAGCCTGGGATGAGTCAGCCTGGGAGTGAGGCAGAAGTTCACCTCAGGACAGGCTGGGAGGCAATACAGGTCAGGGCTTTCCAGAAACTCAGAGAACTTTCTGGAAGAGGGGCAGAGGAGGGGAGGAAGTCTTGATCTGCATGTTTAAGTGAACCTGGCCAATCCCCAGGCAGGAGGTGGGGCATGGTGACCAAGGACAACTGTTAAATGTGGAAGAGCCTGAGCAGCAGGCATATCAGGTGGAAGATGGACTGAAGGAAGGTGCTGGAGTGTGAAGCCTGGGAGGGGGCCCCAGGGAGGAGAGCCTATCTTCAGGCTGGTTGCTGGAGAGAATGATCTTCACTGTTCCACCATCCCTAAGGGAAGACATCCTGAGCAGTAAGGAAAGGAGCCAGCCCACCAAAAGGCCTGGAAGCAGCTACCGACCTACCACACTGACAGGACAGGACAGTGTGAGTATTCCTACAACCCCTGGGCTAGATAAACGGAGAAGACAGTCAAGTTTGAGACCAAACTAGTTCTCATCTGGGACTACTTCATTGCTAGATAGTGGAATTCCTTGCCCAGGGATATCCTCAGTCCAGCTTGGTGAAGAGGAAGAATTCATCTGGGATCTGAGGAGGTACTCCAAGGGGGCTTAGAGCTCTCTAAAAGAGACAGAGCTCTATTTGCTATTTTCTGGATCCACGTCTTTTTGTACAGTGTACATGTCACTAAGAAGTTTGTCCTCAAGTTTACAGTTCCTTGAGCATCTCATATACCCCTAGACCCCATCCAAGTTATTAACCCCTTATTAAAAACAACTAAAACCCCCATTTAAGGACTGTTTACTGACTACAAGTGTGAAGAATGCATGTTGCCTGGCTGTACAGGGCTTAGGTGGACCCAAAACAAATCAAGTCGCTCCCAAGAGGGTAGTGCTACATGTGGTATGTGGCACTATATGCATTGAATGGGCATGGTGGAGTATTTAGAACACTGTACCAGTAAGTACATTGATGGTCATCATTTCATATATAATACGGTTTAGAATAGTGATGTGGGATAGAATAGTGTTTTGATGGGATACTTCTAGCATTTAGACCCTTGGAAAGTGCCAAGGTTATGCACAAATATGAGCTAGCTGGGCAGATTACAGTTGGAACTTGGGACTTAGAGAATGGAATCTTAAAAATCAAAATTAGCTTTTACACAGCATGTAAAATTTAAACAGATCAGTGGTAAAATATTTTTATTTTCTTAAAGTCCAGTTCTAAGTTTCTACTGACAAAAGATACATTTTCAAAGCATCATTTCAAGTCATCAAAGTTTATATTATATCATTTATTTTCTTTATGTTCCCATGAACTTTACTGCTTGGAGCAGGAATTGGTAGATGTCTTCCATCTGGTAGATTCCATGGTATTTTGTATATTCTCTGTAAATTCCTTTAGGTCCCATGTAAATCAACTTTGACCTTTTAAATATTTAATTGGTATCTTCTTACCCAGAGTGGCAAATTTTGATAAAAAAAAACATCTTTGCTTAATAATTTAAAATCAATCTCTGCACAAACAAATCTTTTTATACTATTTGAATAACCTCTTAACTCACTATTTTGTTGTGATAATAATGTGGGAGGTTTTCATTTTCAAAATATAAACAATTCTAAACTTGATGCCTTACCTAATATTATTATGGATATAATGTTAACCACTTGCCTACCAGGCACTTTTACCCCCTTCCTGCCCAGGCCAATTTTCAGCTTTCAGTGCTGTAGCAATCTGAATGACAATTCCGCAGTCATGCAACGCTGTACTTATATGAAATTTTTAACAATATTTTTTAAACAAAAATAGATCTTTCTTTTGGTGGTATTTGCCATTGGGTTTTTCATTTTTTTGCACCATAAACAAAAAAAGGATAAAACAAATTGAAAAATTAAGTTTTTTTTGTTTCTATTATAAAATTTTGCAAACGGGTAATTTTTCTCCTTCACTGATGTGTGTTGATGAGACTGCACTAATGGGCACTTATAGACAGCACTGATGGGTACTGATAAGGCAGCATTGATAGGCAGCACTGATGGGCACTGATAAGACAGCACTGATGGGCACTGATAGGCTGCACTGATGAGGCGGCATTGGTGGGAATTGATGAGGAGGCACTGATGATGCTGCACTGATATGCAGCACTGATGGACTGCACTGATGGGCACTGATAGGCTGCAATGATGGGCACTGACTGGTGGCACTGACTGGCGGCACTTACTGACGGCACTGACTGGTGGAACTGATGGGCAGCAGTGCTAGATGGCACTGGTGGGCACTGATGGGTGGCATTGCTGGGCACTGATGGATGCCACTGCTGGGCACTTTTGGGGCTGCACTGATTATCAGTGCAGATGTCCTCTGTGACACTTGCCAGTTATTGGCAATACTTTCCTCGCGATGTGACAGCATGAGGAAAGAGCTGCCAATAACTGAAAACTGTATTTACTTTGTGAACAGCTATGTCATTGGACACAGCTAATCACGTGGTAAAAATTCCGCTGTGATCGGCCTTTTACCTTCTCATGTGATCAGCGATCACAGACAGCGCCAGGTGCGTGCCGCTGGGGTCATATGACGCCCTCCCGGTACTGGACAACCATGCTCTAGCCATCATTTGGCCATAGCCTGGTTGTCAAGTGGTAAAGCAGTGCTATCACCTTTTTCATTCGAGGCAAAGTGACAGTATTACTGTAAAGCCACCCCCCAACCTAGTTATAGTCCCTCACCATTCCTGCCTCCATCACAGCTGGCAACAATACCTGGTGGGCCCAGATATGGGTGAGCATGGGACTTCCCTTTTGTGATAGTTCTCGGGTTTAGCAGCCAACTGAGTGACTGCAGGATGCCAGTGACATCCTACTAGGGATAACAATGCTGGCTGAGATGGAGGAAGCATTGATGCAGTGAGTATCAGGGGTTTGAGGGAGGATCCTTTACAAAGACATTGTCACTTTGCGCTCAGTGGCCAAGGTGGCAGTCTCTCCTTGACAAGTACCTTTTATTAAAATTAACACTTCGCATGAAACATTAGTGCTTGAGCAGCATTACCAGTCAAATAATTAATTTGACAAAAAAAATATGTCTTGGTCTAAAAAAATAAATGCCTGTGTAGCCTAGCTTAGGTTAAGATTATGTATGTTCTCTGTGTATGGAGCATTACAGTTTTTTTACAGTGTTTTATTTCCATAGAGACGACAGATCATTTCTGCCACACAGACCCTGTCTGGGAGACTTGCAGATACAAAGATCAACTAGGCATAACTATTATAGCTGTCCCCATTATTATGTATAATTGCAAACTATGAACAGAAATGTGATCCTGTTGTTAAAAATTTATATATGTAACGCTGATCTCTTTTTACATGTATGCATATCTAAAAATCTTAAAAAAAGAATGTAGTTCCTCTCCCAGTGCTACTGAGACCTTCCCAGCTATCTCTAATGTCAGTTTTATAAACTAACAGCAATAACTACTTTTGTATTGTTTGTCTTAAAGCGGAACTAGAGTCTAAATTTAAAAAATGTGTGCAGTCAGGCTCTGTAGGCCTGGCTTTTGTATTGCTTTTTGTTTTTTTTTGCAGAAATGCACTACAGTCCATTTAACATGATTTCCTATGGGACATGTTCGCATCTCTGCATTTTTCAGGCGCTGCATTTTTTAAAAGGGTCAGGGACTTTTTTAAACGCAAAAAGCAGTGTTTTTGCTACAATAGGGCTTATTGCAGAAAAGACGTAATGAGAGAGTAATGGCGACAGCGAGGGACTTCCGGGTGAGTTGAGTGCTTGGAACAGAGTTAAGTTTTTCGTACTTTAGTTTCCCTCTATGCAAAGCACCATAGCATATTCTTAAAATAAAACCCATCTACATGTCTTAGTGCTATCCCAAACCTCGAAAGTAAGGGGTTGACCTGTGGTCAACTGTATATTCGACTGCTGGTTTATAGTACATATACAGCCTAATGTTGTAATAAAACCACAACTTAGGTCTACATGAGATGATCAGATCAAGAGACAATGATATCATATAGACATAGACAATCACTGTTGCCTCCTTCTTAGATAAACTGCATCAGTGGTGTGTGACAACGCTGTACATCTCCTTCCTCCCTAACCTCACTATTGATGTGAATAGGAATGTTGGGCCTGGGTTGAGTGCTCCTGCTCATTGACCTTTTGCTACTAGGACAACAGTGCTTGCATGTCTGAGCAACCTTGTAGGCCTATGGAGAACTTAAGCAGCTTAACTACTTCATAGGGTGGTTGATAATTGAGGTATTATCTGGCTGCATTCTAGGCATGCTATCATTAGATCACTGCAGCTTGTAAGTCCAACTTATCCAAGCTTATAACTACCTTATTTGAAAAAGGGAGGAAGCAAAGTGGGAGATACTGCTGGTTTACCATTGATAAGCAGTAGGATTGCCCAACTGCCCAAGTGCCACATTCCTCTGACTGGCAGCTTAATTGGCCAGTCACACATACGACATTCACCTAACCTGATAGAAACAGTAACTGTTATTCTAGGAATACTGTTAGTGTCCAACATGATCCAAACATATTATTGTACTGTAGCAGTCACTGTTTTTCTTGCTTTTAAATCAGATTGTAAGTCAACTTGTGTCATCTTTTTGATAACTTATCCCCTACTCATTTTGGACACACAAGTTTGCAAACTCAAAATGTGTGCTGGATTTTTGCTATTATTACTAAAAAAGGTTGATTTTGGATCATCTGCACTGTATATAGACATGTATGCTAACAGATGCACTTGTGCATGTTACTGATTATTTTACAAAATTATCATATTGCAGCAAGGGAGGACACATACACAAGCTGGCATTAAATGGCAAAGGTGGCAGGGGTGTTCAAGAGCAACCCAATAAACAGCTAAATCTTAAACAATCTAAACATAATTTAAACATAAAACTTCAAAAGCCCAGCTATAAGGCTCAGGATGACAAAATAATTAAAATTAAATCAACTAACCCAATCTGTAACCAATGATGTTCCTCCAGCACTGTGCTTCTCTTTGAACATCTCTTTTCAACAGTACCAACATTCAGTGTCACGCAGATTTAATGCAGATTAGTGACTTAGGAAGATAGTCACTGCCCTTGGATGAACAAATCAGCTGCTGCCTATTAGTCTTGTACATGAGCTAGCCATGCAAACCTGTAAAGGCTCAATAACGATTAGTAACACAAGGCCCCTGTGTTCAATCTCATTTTGGGTCCTCGCTAGTTGCTGCAGATACTTATCCATGACATGGTACACTGGAGTCTCCCATAACAGTAAAACAATAAATAAAGGACACATATGCAAGGTGTAGGTAAATGGCATAAACAGTTGTGGTGTTTATTTAAGGGTAACCCAATAAACAACTGCATCTTAACTTCTTCCTGTCTGCCCTGGTGTCCTTTAAACTGAGCTATTATCCCTGAGGAGGCAGGAAGGTCTACCTAATCACGTGACCACTATGATTGGCTGTCACAGTGATCACGTGATTGGGAGCCAGTCCCATCAGTTCCTAATCATTAGTAAAGACTGAGAGCTGCCTTTGTTAGTTTGGTCTCTGTGGTAGGAATGCGATCCTTGCACAGAAACCCATGCCACCCATAGATGCATGTTTGGTGTGCGGGTGTTAAATCCCATCCCCTTTGCCGCTGCACATGTGGGTTGCATGAGTGGAAAGAAGTTAAACAACCTAAATTTCATATAAACTTAAACTCCAATAGCCCAGGGTAAATCTCAGGCTAAGTATATAAATAAATACATTTTTTTTCTTGTTAAGCCTGCAGGCTGAATGAAACAAAAATTTTACTTATTCCCCAAGCATTCAAGGTGGATGGGGGAATCCTTGTGTCTATACTATTGTATTTAGACAGCAGAGAGACCCCCGCTGTTAGAATACACACATCAGCGCTGCTTTTTTTTTTTTACAAATTCTTTATTTATCAAAACGGTAGTCTCCGACAATGGAAAGAAATTGTACATATAACAATACACAAATGAATATCAACATAAGACAACAATAAATATTTTAGCAAAATAATGTGACTGTATAATAAACAACGCCCACAGAGACGCAGCATATCATTGGCAAGGATATGAGAGCTAACCATATTCGAAGTAAATCCAGCGTAATGAAATAGCATGTAATCCAAAATGGCATATTTGGTGCATAGGAATGGTCCATAGGACAACTACCTCAATTTTCATTTTTAGTATATTAAAAGAGAGAAAACGAAAAGAAACCCATACTATTATAGGAATTAACATTTAAAAAAAGGGGGGGGGGGAGAGATGGGTGCATTGGGGGATAGGAAAGAGCCAGAAAGTGCCAGTGGAGGCTACAGCATACTTCTCAGATGGCAGAATTCGTGTATCGAAGGGCTTTACCTTCTTCAGAGTGGGCAAACTTATTCCATAATGTCCATGTTTTAGTGTACACCTCTCATCTATGCCAGGCTGTGAGAATCAGGTCTTCCATAAGATTCAGCTCCTCCACCTTCTTTAGCCAGAGGCCAATAGTTGGTGGTTGAGCACATTTCCAGGTAAGAGGGATACATAATTTAGCTGCATTAAGAAGGTGGCAAAAGTATAGACTTTTGATTTTTTTTTTACATTTTGCCTGGGATATCAGAAACATGTAAGATAAAGAAGGCCAGGTCCTCAGGAACCTGATAGTCTGTAAATGTTTGGACAATATTCCACACCTCCGTCCAATGTTGGTCTAATATGGGAGAGTACCAAAAAATATGAAGCATCATCCCCCGCGCTTCCTTACATCGTCAGCACTGATCAGAGGTATTCGGAAAACGTTTGTGTAATTGAGATGGTGTGTGATACCATCTAGCAGAATTCAGGGCAAATCTGATTATATTAGTCTGTTGAACTGTAGTAAATGTCTTGCCTAGGTCGGATTACCATTTGCAGTGCTGATTTTATCCGACAGGTTGGTTGAACAGAAGTTGATCAGTAGACAAGGACTGCATGGAGAAACAGAAATATAAAAACAAATGTAATTTTCATTTCTCATAAAAGATCTATGGTTTTGATTTTACCTCCGCTTAAAAAAATTATGATTTTCAGGGATGGTCATTCACCATGCAATTGTATTAAAACATCTTTTCACACACTGTAAACCCCTAAAATCAAATTAAATTAATTGAAATGTAAACTTGCCCAAAATTAAATTTTAAAAATCAACCATGGTCTATGGCATTATGTTCTGCCCATAAGATAAAAGAGTGGCAAATGATCCACACAACTCAATTTGGGATAACCTAAAAGAAAACAAAATTAATTAAATGGGTCCAAAAGGATCAAGAGGAACTCTGGGAAGAAGGTCTGTGCATTAAATAATCTTGAACACTTTGAAGAGGGCACATTATGGACTTAAAGAATAAAAAGACACCCAAGAACCACAACCAGATTAAGCAGTCTTTGAATAATAACACATTTTTAATACATTTTCATTAATAAAAACATCTCTAAAATGAATAATGGCAGCTGACTTTTCTTTTAGACAGTCATTTCTGGAAAAAGTGTCAAAGAAGCAAATAGTTTTGAAACAGGAAAAACAAACATCTTCAAGAATGGAAACAAATCTAACAAGAAATTCAGAGGAGATAGGCCTCCTTTATCCACAGAGTGAAATATCTTGTTTTAAACAATTAGCCTCACAGAAAAAAGGAACAAAAAACTGAGGAACCACTACATTTCAGAAAGAAAGAAATACCAGATACAATATTCTAAAGAGAAGTGACAGAAAAACTTTTATGGCATAATGATGAAATGAAAAACAATGCCTTATAACAGTCCAAAGAGCTACACTCTAAATTGAATGACCAAAAATTATGCCACTTGGACCAAGAGCAAATATAACCATCTCAAGTCTTTGATGACACAGAGATTCTGCAGAAGCTCTGAATTAGACTCTAATCCCAAAAATATGGCTTACATGGAACTTTCCTTGCATCCCCATATTGAAAAAAGTTGTTGGAATCTGGACAACTGAAAACGCAAATGAGAGTTTTCAGTACTGTTAGTAAAAACAGGAATACATTTTGCCTTTAGCCAAATATTTTGCCTCATGCAGCATAGAACCAGATGGCACAAAAATTTGACTTCAAACTTAAAGGTTGAGAAAAGACACTCGATTGCATAAAGGACTCCATTATAATCCAAAGACATGCTGGTAGGTGAATTGACTCCTGTCTAAATTGGCCCTAATATGTGTATGTATGTTTGTAAGTTAGAGACCTTAGATTGTACGCCCTTTGAGGGTTAGGGGCTGATTTGAATGTACAATATATATGTAAAGTGCTGCATAAATTGATGGCACTATATAAGTACCTGTAATAAATAAATAAAATAAATAAGGACTGGTAAGCTACAATATTAAATATTTTGGTTTTGTGGTTTATATCCACTTCAAATGTGTGTTATTTACGCTGAAGAGCCATGTTTAGTAGGCTTTAAAAGCCAGTTATAACCATCATTGATCTGACATATGTAAATGGAAGTCTGGGTGCTATGAGTTATTGCACTCTGTACTTCACCATTGTCCTCTGCACATTGAATAGGCTCTTGGTTATTTCTCATGAAAGAGCTAATTATTTGGAAAATATTTGCACAAGTGGAGGAACAAGACTGACATTAAACTGAATAATGTGAGAACGGGTCATTGATGCTTGTACAGCTGACCATTGAGTAGACCGTGTCAGTCTCCTCCTCCGGATAATGCCGGCCCTATATAGGTACATGAAATAAATAAATAATCTGTGTGTAAGAGAATATGCTTCTTCCTAAACTGATCACTGAGGCTAGGTTCACACTGATGAGGTGCAAATCTGATGTGATTTCTGTTGTGCAAGGTGCGATCCTGCGGGCGGTACCTCTAGCGGCCCACAGAACGGGATTCCCCAGGGTGCGGGGTCTAAATCTCAATCTGCTTATTCACCAGATCCCCTGATGGTGGGGATGGACTTGGAGCAGACCGAGACCAGGTCGCGGCCCTGAGTACACCCAACTGTGGTAGAGGGAACCGCCGAAGGTATATAATGGAAGAGAGCCTGATGTGAAGAGGCTGGCAGGCCCGAGCAGTAGTGGTTGGATCCGTGCAGGATGGATGGACGGATGACAGTGCAAGTATAGCGTAGTCAGACAGGCCAGGTCGGTAACAGCGGAGGCAGAACGGTACAGAGCAGCAGACAGAGAGTAGTCGGGTCACAAGCCAAGTTCAGCAACAGGAGGTCAAGTAATCAGGAGTAGGCAGAAGAGTAGTCAAACGAGCCAGAAGTCAGAGCAGGAGACAGTCAACAGGGATCAGGATCAAGCAGGGTTGGCAACAATGTATATTTCTCAGGAACAGACGAGCAGGGAACAAGGAACAAAGACCATACGGCAATTCGAGTATGCACAGGGCTGGTTTAAACAGCACACCCTGCGCTGTCATTGGTGCCAGGCGCATGTCCTCGATCGTGAGTGCGCATGTGCGGCCGCCACTGTTGCTGCGTTCTGCGCATGCGCCGACCCGTGTGCCGCCACGAGTCCTGGGATTCCTGACAGATTCTATTGCCAATTAATGGGATTTGTGAGGGGATTTGGCATAGTTGGAGATACAATTTGCACCGAACCTACACTAAACTCGCACAGGACCCTTTTTTTAATCTTATCAGATTCGCACCACATTGATGTGGACGGCTTTCGTAGCAAGCAATGTTTTTTCAGATGACATGTAAATTTATGCCTTTCGGATTGTATCTAATCTGCAAAGAATTAGCACCAGTGTGAACCGGGACTGATAGACACTAGAACAATGAAAAGTTCCAATAAAACTAAGTTTTGTAAACTCTCAGGCAGTTTCCAAGGAAATATGTTATTGGGAGACACACCAGTGGCTGAACTGAAGCTAAAGACTTTTCTGCTTCATCATTTAACAATTTACCATCCAGCAATGACAAATTATGGAAGATGGGCTGAACAAAAGTATGGAAAACTTCATTTAGCCCTCTCCTAGGAAAATTAAGAATGGAGCATATATCTTCTACCCATAGGTAACCTTCATAGAAAATTGGCGGTTGTCCTGGAGAAATTGTGCCCTGTATAATAGGATATGTAATGATACTTTGATAAATGTATATGGAATGACTGTAGCACAGAAGTACAGAGGATTCCTCTTTTAGATGCTTACTAGGTGGCTTGGTTTCTCAATGCTGTCACTTCTCAAAGGCCAGTTTTTAAAGGGTGGTATATATACAACTGTTTATAAGAGTTGATAATCTTGTCCTGTATGATGTAATGAGGACTAATAATTTCTGAAATGAACATAAATGTTGTTCATAAAGTTGTGATATAGGAGCAAATATGTTCATGAGCTGAATGTATATGACTGTAGCAGGGGCGGACTGACAACTGATGGGGCCCATGGGCAATAGGGGATCATGGGGCCCCTGTGTCCTTGCCCAAACTCAAAAAAGCCTATGAAAAAGGTACCAGGGGCATCTCATGGGGCCCCCTACTGACCTCGGGCAGTGCTCGAGTTTCCAAATGGTCAGTCCGCCCCTGGACTGTAATATATCTAGAACCTAAAATAGAGCTGCAACAAAAGTAAAACAGGAAAATATATTGGTATGTCTTTACATAAATTAGATATTATTACAGTTATAATTTTCAAAGCATTTACAGTCACCATACACATTATAATCTGATCTTACAACCAATGTACAATCAACTTTAGAAATACAAAAGCTATGTAATATGCAGACCTACCTAAACTATGAAAGCAACATGTATCCATTTTAGCAGGTTCTTGCATCAAAACTGGTGGATCTAAAATAGATTGTACAATCAGATTGTAATGTGTGTGGCAAGCTTAACATGTCTCCCAGTATTTGTATTAAGAGCAATGAACCATTCAAATTCTTTCTAGCCAATGTGATGATTAGGAATATAACCTCACCCCATTGTAATTGCTGATATTTAAATGTTACACAAGTTCATTGATTAATTAGAATAATTCATTTCCTTTCCTGGATTTGAACAGTCACAGCTTTGCAATGTTGTGATTAATAAAGTGATTAACATGAACCTGTCACATGCAGAACTCTAAATACCCAAATAAATCCTACAACTACTTTTATTGCAGACTGAAACCTTTTATGTGCACTTGGATAAGAACATGTTCATAAAATGAAAAAAAAAAAAATAGTTTGACATTAGTGTCAAGATCAACCTGCATCCACTCCCCCCTCCCCTCTGTAGTCCAGCTTTCCACCCTGCTACAGACCTTTGTGTCACAACTGGTAATAGCAGTAGTGGTGGTCTCACTGGTTTGTTGGGGTATGGCGGTGTGATTTGATTTCAGAAGCTGAAGTTTAAGAGACTGTGTCATCAACTTAACAAAATGCAGGTAATGCACAGAAATGCTTACTTCTTACTCACATGCATATTTGCAGTGTTTTTCTTTTCCATACATTATTTTTTATTCACTTGTAATGTGCCTTTGAATTTGTTTGAAAATTGGACTACTCTAGGAGAATTAATTCCTTAGCATAACTCCCCCCAGCTACTTGCATGTTGTGGCCCTCTCCATTTTTGGGAGTGTCCAATTACTCTTTGTGCTGGCCCAGCTCCTCTGCCCCTCCTCTTTCTACAAAAACTAATTATAGAGAATATCATACAGTGTCATTTGAGTGCAGGGGTGGACTGACAACTCATGGGACCCCCGGGCAATAGGGGATCATGGGGTCCCTGTGTCCTTGGCCAAACTCAAAAAAGCCTATGAACAAGGTACCAGGGGCATCTCATGGGGCCCCCTACTGACCCCCGGCCCACGGGCAGTGCCCGAGTTTCCAAATGGTCAGTCCACCTCTGCTTGAGTGACAGCTCTGCTGACATCACATCTAACATGACAGCGCCCAACAGCAGGCTCAGAGCTTGTGAATGTCTATACCAGGGGTCTCCAAACTTTCCAAACAAAGGGCCAGTTTACTGTCCTCCAGACAGTGAGGGGGCTGGACTGTGGCCAGTGGGAGTAGAAAATGCCCTGAGAGTAAAAAATGCCCCATCTTAGGATTAGTGCTCCATCATTGGTGTCATTAAGAGGAATAGTGTCCCTTCATTGGTATCAGTGTGAGGAATAATGACCCATCATTGGTGTCAATGGAAGGAATACTGCACCATCATTGGTGTCATTAAGAGGAAAAGTGCCCCATTATTGGTATCAGTGGAAGGAATAGTGCCCCATTATTGGTATAAGTGGGAGGAATAATGCCCCATTATTGGTATCAGTGGGAGGAATAATGACCCATCATTGGTGTCAGTGGAAGGAATACTGAACCATCATTGGTGTCATTAAGAGGAAAAGTGCCCCATTATTGGTATCAGTGGGAGGAAAAGTGCCCCATTATTGGTATAACTGATAGGAATAGTGCCCCATTATTGGTATCAATGGGAGGAATAGTGCCCCATTATTGGTATAAGTGGGAGGAATAGTGCCCCATTATTGGTATCAGTGGGAGGAATAGTGCCCCATTATTGGTATAAGTGGGAGGAATAGTGCCCCATTATTGGTATCAGTGGGAGGAATAGTGCCCCATTATTGGTATCAGTGGGAGGAATAGTGCCCTATCATTGGTATCAGTGGGAGGAATAGTACCCAGTTGTTGGTGTCAAAGGGGGAGTACAATTTAAAGACTACTGGTCTAGACAAAGGAGATGTTTACAGTTAGAAAAAAATGCATAAAATACATTAAATGCACATATAATCTTATGGGAATATTTTTTGTTGAAATGAATGGTTTGGCGACAGGGTTTATTTAAAGCCTTTGTAAAGTGCACTTGGAGTCAGTGGCACTCATCAGTCACACAAACCTTTTCTGTGCAGTATAGAAATGATACCATGAAGTTGCTCAGAGTTTTTTATACTTTTTTTTCTGTAACAGATTCTCTTCTAAGGGAAGAGTTGAAAACACCAGTGAATATTAGTGTAAATTCTCAAAAAAAATTCTGTAAGTACTCTAGAACCCTAAAGTTGGGTCTAAACCAAACTAAGCTTGAACCTGCCCCTAACCCCATTCTAAGCCCTAAACTAACTATCCCGTAAAGGAAAGATATCTATACTTACCTAGGTCCGGTCACATGATCTCCCCAGCAGCCGGCTTCAGAGGAGAGGAGAGAGCGGCAACAGTGGCTGCAGTGCCTGTGTGGTCATGTCACCCATAGGCTAACTGTGGAACATCCATTGTCTGCTGTCCTTCCTCTCCCCTTAAGCAGGCCACAGAGGAGATCATGTGACCAGACTGGAATGCCCTTAGATTAGGTAGGTATAGACGTTTTTCTTTTACAGGGTAGTTAGCATAGAGCTTAGAATAGTGGGAGCAGGTTTAAAGTATTAAAAAAAAAAATTTGTTTTAAAGTTGTGGATAGAGGAGAGAGGGATTAGAACACCTGTCAGTTTCTATTGCTATCTGTGTCCCTGTTAGGGAGATTCACCCTCTCTATTTGTCATAGTTACCATTATCATTGAAAGTGAAACTTAAAAAAAATCCCAAATTCTTAGTTGTCCCATGGGGAGTTCTGGTGACCTGAGGGGTGCCAAGAGATTCCCTTAATTTGCAGGGATTTCCTCTCACTTCCTGTTGTGGCTATGGGACAGGACATAAAGGTCAATCTTTCACAAAAAGATGGCAAAATAAACCTTACAGGGGTTAAACCCTCCCTTACTCTATCCCAAAAAAAAACAAAAAACAGTTTGCCTATAGTTCTACTTTAGGCATGGTTAGGTTTTGAGTGGACTTCCACTTTAACTGTTTGTGACAAGTTCTTTTAAGAGGGTTGAGTTGGGGATGCCAGTGACTATTACAGAAATCCTGGCAAAATTATTATTTTCCCATGCAATGGGGCTGTGCCTGCACTGCATGGGTTAAATGCTCGTTTTTGCCTAGGGGTTCAGAAAGCAATGATATATCTAATCCACCGATCCTGCAAACACAAGACTAGTCCCCGCTGCTCCTGTTCCTCCCGCACGCTAGCAGTCTTGTGAATGGGCTTTTCCTAACGTCATCATGCCCATAGACCAGCTCCGGACATGAGGATGGCAGGAACAGTCCACTGCTGGACATAGGGGAGCACAGTTTTTCAGAGGGTTGGAGGAATGGGTAAGTACAACTTTTCCCTGAGCCCCTGGACAAAACAAGCACTTAAACAATGCAGTGTGGGCACAGCCCACTGCATTGGAAAATAAAAGTCTTGACCGGAGTTCTTCTTTAAAGTCAGTAAATACTCAATATAATAATCAACTCTGGGTAGAGAAAACCTTTAAATACAAGGGTGTGAATAAGGTTTAGGAGGGCTGCATTTTCAATATGCCCTCCTGAACCTTATTAATAAGATCAAGAACTTGCCATTATTTTACAGAAAGAATAGTTGATGCTTGGATTAGACTACCAGCAGAGGTAGTGAGTCAGTTAACAGTAAGTGAATTCAAACATGCTTGAGACAAACACAGATCTATACTGTGTACTATTTTAGACAAAACACAAATTACTTTCCATTCTTTTCTCAGCTTGCAGAAGGAAATCCACACATAGGTAAAGAAATGTTTCTGTAATGAAGTTGTGTTCATATAAGTGTAAAAAGAGAAGTACAAGAACAGTACAATATTTAGAGATTCAGGTGATGCTCTGGCCATCAATAAGGACCAAATATGCCAATTATTGGTTGCATAATGTCTGCACTCATTGCACTGCACTGCAGGAATTTTTATGCCATAGAAAATGGCAAGATGCTTTTGTTGTGCCTGAATTAATGTTATATGGAAAATTTGCCAGGCTTACTGATCACTCAGGCAGCAAAATTGTATAGTAGTACCAACTCTGTAGGTTAGTGACACAGCTGTCAGTTTCTTGTCATTGGTCTCCCTCTAATGGCCACTTGAAAAATGGAACATTGTATGAAAACATTTCACATAGAATACACACGGGCATACTTATTTATAAACTGAAGAATCTGACATTCAGCAACCATTCCCTGCACGTGAATGTTCCAGTTCCACGTGTTTTAAATGACAGCAATTGATACTTCAACAGAAAAGCTTTGTAAATAAACCCCATAGTTTGTTTAGTCTTCAAATTGCTGCAGTGCTGTGGAATAGCATGCAATGTCCTCCCAGTTAGTCTGTTTGATAAATTTAGTTACTGCACTATAGTAAGTGGAGTAGTTGTTTCCAGTTAGGCTGTTAGGAAAATGTAGTTTTTGGTTCCATTATAGTGAATTGTTGATGGTCTGTTGCTCTCCCTGTCTCTGGAAGAAGCTTCTAGAGCTGTGGTTTCAGATGTGGCCCTTTGCTTGCCTTTATCTGGCCCTTGCATCACTATTCCTCCTACTAACACCAACAATGGGGGCATAATTCTTGTCACTGACACCAACAATGGGGCAATATTCCTCCCACTAATACCAAAGATGGGCACTAATCTGCTCATTGACACCAATGATGGAGCACTATTCCTCCCACTGATACCACCAACAGGGGTATAATTCCTGTCACTGACACCAACAATGGGATATTATTCTTCACACTGACACCAATGATGAAGTATTATTCCTCCTACTAGATGTAGCATTGATTACTCCTACTGATACTAGTACATTTTCTACTCCCACTGGCCACAGTCTGGACCCCCTAAACTCTAAAGGACAGTAAACTAGCCCCTTGTTTAGAAAGTTTGGAGGCCCCTGCTAGAGCATAGGAAGGGAGATTCAAATGATCAGCTGAATATCTATCATGCCCTGGCCAATCCCTGGAATGAAGTAGCCAGAAGGTGGCTGCGGAGGAGATTAATGGTTAGGAGCCAAGGACAGATTATTATTTCCTCATCCGGGAGGGTTCCTGAGGCTGCTTCCCCTAGGAGAAGGATCTCTAAGACAAGAAACCACCTTTTGGGCCTCAGCATTTGCTATGCTAAGGGCTACGGCGGGCAGCTAAATATGGAATACTTGCTAAAGAACAAAGTCTGAAGGAGACAGCTCCTAAGACACTGTGAGTAAGGATCTTACTAGGAGCTGACAGTTACGTAGAGGCTGAAAACAACCAGTTATTACCTTTTGCCCTGTGGTCTACAACTGTGTGGCCTTAGATATACCAACATCCCCAGCTACCTCCAGAGAAGCTGATAATGAGAGATTAGAGAGAAATTAGTTATTTTGCTATGCCACTGATGATCTTGGCATATTCTTTGACCTTAAACCCCTCTCCTGTTAAAGGTTATTGAGCAATAATTCCTAAAAAGATACTCCCTGAACTGAGCGGTGATTGTTGGAGCGCTTGGGTGACTGGTGGCCTCTGTACTACTCAAGGAGAACTTGTCTGCTGCCAGCGGCCCCTTTGGGGGTTAGTGCTACAAGCGCAATAAGAAAGTACCCATGGACCTTATTAATGCCCTTTGCTGTAAACAGTTTCAGATTAAAATAACGAGTGTGTAAGATTCAGACAACCAAAAAAGATAATCTTTCGGTACTGTCTTCATAAGAAAAGTTTGTGTGAACAGCTTCAAAGGAAGGGGCCAGGATCTCAACAGAAAGACCTTAGAGGTTACCTAATGCTAACCTCTAGGAATATACTGTATATAAAAAGAGACCACTGAATAAAGTTATGAATTCATTACAAAATAATTAAATGTAATTTTAGATACAATTAAATATTTCTCACATAGGAATTGGAGATAAACAGGGCTTTATTGCATTGCACAGTATTGTCAGTCTAGCTCTGGGAACATGCTTACAGGAGGGGAGAGTGCATGGTTAACCCTATCTGTGAGTTGCCTGACAGTCAACAGATGCAAACTAAAGAGGAACTCTCCTAGCATCTAGAGACTTTTACTAACAACATGTTAGAAGTATTCTAAGACCATTTTTATTCATTTTAAATCAATTATCAAAGAAAGGGAAAGCGTCAGCTTCAATTAATCATAGGAATAAGAAGTATTAGTATTCATTATCAAAAACTGCTGAATGTTCAAAGGTAACTGATGACTGGTATTTGTGTTACTATCATAAAGCTTTTGATCTTTTCTGTTTTGATTTTTGCTTAGAAAGAAAACTGGTTTGGGGGGCAATCACCTGCATGCAGACTGCACCAAAATCCAATAAACAAAAGTGGGCTAGAATTCAGCTCTAAACTAAAATTATCTCAGCCACACTTAGGCAGGCCTATATGCTCAGAACTACCGTATATACAGCATACTCTATATAACTAAAGTGCGTCTTGTGCCCAAATTTTGATTACATAAATTTTGTGATGACAATGAGTTGATGCTTGCCTGCCTCTCCCACCTCCCAAAACAGTGCTATTGGCTTGTGAGGCAGCCCATTATATTCATGGGCCAATTGGAATGTGCGGGTGGTGGAAGGAGTGGGCAAATTTCAACACTACTGGGAAATGTAAGTGTTTCATCTGCTCAGAATGGCCTGTTGGGCAGGAGCAGAGATTACAATTATGACAGGTAGCTGTAATTATGGATTTTCCACCATGCTACATCTTTAACTACGTAAAATATCAGTCTTGGGTGGACTGTTTCTTATTGACCCATATTGATTGGATTATGTACATCAAGCTAATCCCTTTTAAACATATATTTTGAAAAAACACAAAGGACTCTGGGACCCTATACCATTAGGTTACCTATTGATTCTATACAGTGGTCTTAAATGATGGCATGATCCATTAAAAGATTATTTGCATGTAAGATGTTTCCACAAACATACAACATGTTCAGATCCATTGAATAGGCATATTCAGGCCTGTGGAGCTAATCCACAATTTAGTCCTTTGCTATCAAACAACATTAGTTTAGTCATCGTAGTGTCTTCAGGATGTTGTTCTTCGGTAGAATACAGACCAAGAAGATTAAAGTATAACTAAAGGCAAACATTTTTCTTAGCTTTGGATAGAGTGGATAGGGATTAGAACATCTGTAAGGTTTTTATTGTGGTCTGTGCCCCTGGTAGAGAGATTCACCATCTATATTTGTCCTGTTTGTTATTATTATGGACAATAAAAGTAAAAGAAATTCAAAACTTTGAGTTGTCATGGGAACAGGAATAGAGGGGACAAGTTTCAATGGGGACACTAATTCTAGTGATCCTGGTGGCAATCAGGGATTTCCACACTGTGGAGGGATTTCTTCTGACTTCTTCTGGCTAAGGGACAGGAAGTGAAGAAAAATCTCCCCAATGAGACACAGATGGCAAAAAAAGTGACAGAGGTTATAACCCTGTATGAAATACTTTTTTCCATTTCCATTTTGTCAACAATACAAAGGTGCAGATTATTTAAAATATACTTTACACCAACATGCATCATTGTTTAAAATACATCACTGTACAGTAAATGAAATGAATGGTAGACACCACCAGCACATCTCATAAAGATTTCTGTACAGCTATTGTGTAAATACATCACTTTGGCATCACAGATTAGAAATCTTTCATAAACAATGGTAGTTGTTCAGTAAAGCTAGTCAGTAGTTTCTTCAATGTTTTTTTTGATGATGAGCTCCATCAGGAAGATGTACTATAAACAGTAATATTGATGTTTTGCACCCACTCAAAGGGGATCTTATTGATCACAAGGCAAGAGTGGTCACCTATAATACCTAGAGATTGTCAATGTTGGACTGCGCGGGGAGAAGGGCAGCATTCCCACTTTTAAAAAGACAAAAATAGGTATATAAATAAAGGAGAAGTATGGCCAAATCTTTTTTGGGCATGCTTCTCCTATGGATCACAGGAGGGCACTTACACTATATTGCCAAAAGTATTGGGATGCTTATCTTTACACACACATGAACTTTAATGGCATCCCAGTCTTAGTCCATAGTGTTCAATGTTGTCTTGGCCCACCCTTTGCAGCCATAACAGCTTCAACTCTTCTGGTAAGGCTGTCCACAAGGTTTAGGAGTGTGTCTATGGGAATTTTTGACCATTCTTCCAGAGGCACATTTGTGAGGTCAAACACTGATGTCGGACGAGAAGGTTTGGCTCGGAGTCTCCGCTCTAATTCATCCCAAAGGTGTTCGAGTTGAGGTCAGGACTCTGTGCAGGCCAGTCAAGTTTCTCCACCCCAAACTCCTTCATCCATTTCTTTATGCACCTTGCTTTGTGCACTGGTGCAGTCATGTTGGAATAGGAAGGGGCCATCCCAAACTGTTCCCACAAAGTTGGGAGCATGAAATTGTCCAAAATGTATTGGTATGTTGACGCCTTAAGAATTCCCTTCACTGGAACAAAGGCCCGGCCCCTGAAAAACAACCCCACACCATAATCCCCCTCCACCAAAGTTTACACTTAGCACAATGCAGTCAGGCAAGTACCATTCTCCTGGCAACTGCCAAACCCAGACATGTCCATGGGATTGACAGACAGAGAGGTGTGATTCTTCACTCCAGAGAACATGTCTCCACTGCTCTAGAGTCCAATGGTGGCATGCTTTACGCCATTGAATCCGACGCTTTGTATTGCATTACTTGGTAATGTAAGGCTTGGATATAACTGCTCGGCTATGGAAACCCATTTCATGAAACTCTCTACGCACTGTTGTTGTGCTAATCTGAAGGCTGCACAAAGTTTAGAGGTCTTTAGCTATTGACTCTGGCAGTTGGCGACCTCATGCACACTGCGCTTCAGCAAGCGCTGACCCCACTCTGTCATTTTACGTGGCATACCACTTCGTGGCTGAGTTGCTGTTGTTCTCAGTTGCTTACACTTTGTTATTATACCACTAACAGTTGATCGTGGAATATTTAGTAGGAAGGAAATTTCATGGATGGATTATTGCACAGGTGGCAACTCATCTCGGTACCACGCTTGAATTCACTGAGCTCCTGAGAGTGTCCCATTCTTTCACAAATGTTTGTAGAAGCAGTCTGCATGCCTAGGTGCTTGAGTTTATACAGCTGTGGCCATGGAGGTGATTGGAACACCTGAATCCAATGATTTGGAGGGGTGTCCCAAAACTTTCTCTTTCTCTAATATAGTGTATTTCTGCATGACCCAGATTCAGCCAACAGTAGGCTAAAGCCCACTGTCACCAGTCCAGGCTCTGTACGGATCACGGCAATAACGTGAGCACTAGAGGGGCAGAGCAGAGAGCGTGAGACTGACAGTGGCTCTCTACTCAATGAACACTGATAACCGAGCAATCAGCGGTTTTTGAGCACTCAGTTCTTGGTGTAGAGGCAATGGGGGACAGATACAGCACTGGATCGATCCTACATCCACCTAGGTTAGTATAATTTTTTTTTTCAAATGCCACATTTCTTATTTAAATGCAGATACTTTTTCAATTTGCAGTAATCATATATAGATGAAAGGGTGGCTAACTGAGATTGACAGCAAAGAATTAGAGCAGCGGTAATGAACCTATGGGCCCCGGGAAGATATACCAGGATCTCTGGTAAAAGAAAATCACAAATTTGGATTGTCACCAGAACAGGAAAAGAGGGGACATTTTTCCAATAGGGACACTAGTTCTAGAGAGGAAGATGGCAGCCAAGGATATCCACACTTTGGAGGGTTTTCTTCTCACTTCCTCTTCTGGCTATGGGATAGGAACTGAAGGGAAATGTCCCCAATGGGACATAGATGGTAAACAAACTAACGAGATATAACCCTCCCATACTCTATCCAAAATGAAGAAAAAAGGTTTGCCCTTAGTTCTACTTTAACATTCTAGTGTCAACAAGCCTAAACAGAAAAGCAGAACTAGATTTTATCAGCTATATTCAGCAAAACACTAATATAACCCGTCTGCTCCAGCAAAGCATAGCATGAATTAGTTCTACCTTTCTTGCATGACTGTATGTAAAACGTAGGTAATATTTTATAGATGATGCTGCAATATATTGCAGCCTTGCTTAGTAAAGTGTTATGTTTAAAATGTGGAAGGAATGCCTACTACAGCCCTTGCTGACCAGGGCTCCTGAGATTTCAGTGAATGAGGGCAGAGACATAGCTGCAGGGATTGTAAGGCACATGATCAGAGTAAACTCGTGATGAACAGCTCTGAAGAATGAAGCCTACAAGTCAGAGTAAATTTCATTACCTTCTTTCCTCTCCTGACTTGTGTGTAGTTGACCTGCTTTTCCAGTCCGGCCATGGCTTCCCCACGTCTGGAGACATTCTGCTGTTCCAACAGGGATCCTGCCACCCAACTTGTGCTGGATTATCAACCTAAGATATTTAGCTCCCTTTGCATTGGTAGTGGGCTGGTTAGTCTCTTACTAACCATTGTACAAATGCTGCCTAAAACAAAACATGGCTTTAGGAAACAAGGGAGATCAACTTTGCCTAAACCTTCCTCATCAAAGATCCTCCTCTTAGTCATAATATGTGATATGCTTGGCTGTTTAGGTAAGGCAATCCAAATATTGTATGTGTTAATATTTGCATGCATGTTTTTATATTCATATATCACTTAACTTTTTGCCCAACAATAATTCTTACTTGTGTCTAGTATTAAAACATCAGCAAGGATAATGTTTACTTTAGTATGCAAATATAATTATCACTGATATTAAGATCCTGTATTATGTTGGTCTTGCATGGGACAATCTAATTGGAATTCGAGCCATGCTTTTGGTCATCTTCAGCATTTCTCGGAAATGCATATCTGAAGAAGCAGTGTTAGAAAATTTCTAGCATGCTGGATATTTAGCTGTTTGAAACCTTGAAGCAGTATTAAACCCCAAAGCAAACATGTATTATAGTGCAACCTACCAAATCTTAGATGTGGTGTTTGCAACTGTTTCTTTTTTAGGTTTTCTTTTTGCTATTTTCATCTGGTAATCCAGCCAGCAGGTCTGTTGTTTTTCAGAAGCTCAAGCTCTCCAGCAGAATGTTTGTATAAGAAAAAAACCATTTACCACTGGCAGGGGTGATTAAAATGATTAGCTTTTATTTATTCATGTAAAACTTTTATATAAAAAAAAACTGCTTACTGTAACTGATTTTAAAGTGGGAATTGGAGTTTGGCTTAAATTTGTTTTTTGTATTCAAATCTTCTAACACATTTAATGCTTCCCTCCCGCCAGACTTAGAATGCTTCTGTCTGCTGTGCCTGCAGTGCTCATTCCTCCAGAGTTGTGTCCCACTAATACTGGAGATGTGTTACTGGCTAGATCACCAGGTGAAAAAGCCAAAGAAAATAAAACGAATGCAGCCACAACATCTAATGATTGATAAAGCTGCAATATAATACATTTTTTTGTTTTGGGTTTAATACCACTGTGCAGTAATTTACATTATTATCACCTGTCTGAGTCACTACAACCGTTTCTGTGTATATTTCAGGCTTATGACAGATGATCAGATTTAGGTATTTGGGAAATCTGCACATTCAAATAATTGCAGCATTGTGTTTGGAGTGTATTCAGTGAATTTTAAGCTGAACTCCTGGTATGGTCTTATTTTCGTACATACATTGGTCCAGATTGGCACAATGTTAGTATAAACATATTCTACCTGATGCACAGTAGCAGTCGACTGTAGTGATCTTCCAAGTTCTGCTCAGGTTCTATGGGAGTAGCTTCCCTGCTATATGCTGACCACAGGGGGTCACTTCCTTGATGTTGCTGCGGATCATAGAACAACTTGTATTTTGTTCAATAAATAGGAGTTCTCTGAATGGAGGTGGAGATCATGACATCACTGCCCATCCTCTCCATCTTGTCCAATGAGAGAACCATTGTATTCATTGAAAAAATACAAGGTGATCTATGAATGGCAGCAGTGCTGAGTGCAGGGGCGGACTGACAACTCATGGGGCATCCGGGCAGTAGGGAATCATGGGCCCCCGTGTCCTCACCCACACCCAAAAAAGCATATGAAAAAAACAATGAAAGGTACCAGGGGTATCTTATGGGGCCCCCTACTGACCCCGGGCCCTCGGGCAGTGCCCGAGTGCTCGAATGGTCAGTCCGCCCCTGGCTGAGTGAGTAATCCGCTGTTGTTAGTGTACAGTAGGGAAGACTCTCACATAGGACCTGAGCAGAATATAGATGGCTGTGGCTATTACTGTAGTAGCCCCAATTACTACAGTGATTTTCAGCACCTCCAGTGGCCCATCAGACCATAATTACATTGTGCCAAACTGGACCAGTGTAAGTTGCAAGTAGACAGGGTTGCCACCTCATCCCTTTAAAACCGAACACATATTATTTACACAGGTTCTGTGGCTGATTAAGGTGGTAATTAAACTCACTTAGTGACTTATCTGCATTAAATTAGCCTCAAAACCTGTGTAATTAATATGTGTTTGGTTTTAGAGGGATGAGGTGACATTCCTAAATGTAGATCATATCTCGAATTCAGCAATAATGCTCCTTGTTGGAGGTTTTTAGACTGCTCAGTTCAAACACTGTGGTCAAATCTGCACATGCTTCTCATTCTGCACCTTCCTGAACATCCAGATTGTTAAGCAAAATAACTCACATGATAATGGTATATTTGCGACAATACCATTTTTGTTCAACTAGACTTTCCATTCCACCTGAACTATATTGAATCAGGTGATTGGGCGCAAAAGTCAGGGGAAGCCCACACATTTTCCAGCTGACATTGAATTATTCCTAAATGACCTTTAGGTCAGTCTGAGTACAATCTGAAAGGCCATGAGACCAACATGGTTAAAAGGTTTTGTCTTTGAAAGTTTATGGACAGTGTCACATGTAAGATATTTCCTTGAGTCACATGAATGGCCTGCGTGTACTTCACATTTCTTCCAGGGCAGATTGCCTTAGATAATTGATTGATAGTGTTTCAACCCAGCAATTATGAAAATATAACCTTAAGTTGCATTAACTGTACAAATCTTCCATTCAATGTTTCACGTTAGTGCATTTAAACATGTGTGGACATTGATGGTTAGATATTGTGAGGAGGAGGGTCATTGCATCAATTAGGCAAGTTTACTAATCCAGCCCCAGGGGACAGTTTGAGTTCATTATGTGTGAAACAAGTTTTCCCTGTCTACACTATAATGAAGAGTTATTAGCTACAGAATGAACTAGTTATAAGTGAATTAAGAGTGTTAGACTGGATTTTTTTGAATTTAGAAGATTAATGGGAGTTTATATTCTCCTTTCGTAATGAAATGCACATTCCTAACTTTGTTAATGGCAGATAGATTTAATAAACAAAAGATCAACACTTTTCAACCTTTTACCTAGAAGGATCCATTGAAATAAACAACAAATTTAAAGGAACCCCTGGTAGAAATTATTATATATACAGGCCATGGTGATCAGTAAGTTGTAAATATAGTAATAAAAGTATAAAGACTGTAGCATATGTAGTGGTAGAAACGTCCCCTGACAATGATGATCTGTGGAAAGAATGCCCTCCCTTTACATTGTTGCTCGGTGTAGAGCCCCCCATGCATAGAGGGTCAGAGGGAAGAATTCTTCTTACACTGATGGTATAAGTGGGAAAAATGCCTCCCTTTTCCTTTTGGAGGCTCTCGGACCAACTTAGTGATTCTAGTTCCTGGACTATGCAGGCGGTTGAACAATTCACCATTGTGCATTGCTCAGAACCCATAGCAACCTCTGGAGAAATGTTTATAAACAAATTCTGCAATGGATGTTAGAGCAAGTATATATAATTACACAGAAAGCATTAAAACTGCTCAGCAGTAGGATTAGACCCATACAACTTCTGTCTTGTAGGTACAGCTGTTCTCAAAAGTTCGCATACCCTGGCAGAAATCGTGAAATTTTGGCATTTATAATGAAAATATGAATGATCATGCCAAAAACTGTCTTTTATTTGAGGATAGTGATGAAGCCATTTATTATCACATAGATGTTTGGCACCTTTTTCAATCATAATGATAACAGAAACCACCCAAATAGCCCTGATCAAACGTTTACATGCCCTGGAATGCTTGACCTTGGTACACAGACACACAATATGACAAAAAAGCCTGGTTACAATATGCCTGACAACACCTTGACACACCTCCCCCGGATTTTTTTTGGCATTGGTACAGTAAAGGCCTCTGTCACGTACCTTGGTGGAAGGCCGAGTTGACGAGAGGGCTTCCCTTGTGGCTCTGGTCCGAGCATCCCTGAATGTGGTGACAGAGGTGCAAGGCTCAAAGAAGCATGGGCGCTGATAACTTGATAACATGTGATTGCCATGGTCAGGGATGTAGTCAAGGTGAGCCAGGGTCATACACGAGGGCTGCTGAGGAGGGAGGCTGGGGTCAGTACCAGGTTAGCAAGCAGAGTGAGGTCCAATCAGCACCAGGAGATCAGACTGAGAATAGTCAGAGGCAAGCCGAGGTCAGCACCAGGAGATCAGGCAGAGAGTAGTCTAAGGCAAGCCGAGGTCAGAATCCGGAATCCACAGAGCAAGGTCAGGAGCAAGCCTGGTCAGCAACTGAAGATCAGTCAGTACAAACAGGAACACAGGAACATGGATCAGAGGAAGCTGAAGAACATCCAGCGATTAGTACACAGCAGAGTCTCCTTTAAATAGACAGCGCTAATGTGGGAAACGTGCATGCCGATAGCGCATAGAAATGCACTTACGTGTCAGTGCACGTTGGATATTAGCCTGGGCTCATCTGTGTGCTGGTACACATTCATGAGCATTAGCTGCATAGGAATGAGCAGTAGCTGCACTATAATTAGCATTAGCTGAAGAAGAATTTGCATGAGCTGCAGAATAATTAGCACTAACTGCAGAAGAATTAGCATTAGCTGCACTAGTTTCCTGACAGCTTCCTTCTAGCAACCCGACCATGCAGCTCATTTTAGTTCAAGTATTGTTGTATTGTGCTCCTTGAAACAACCACACCATCTTTTTCCACAGCAGTCTGTATTTCTCCTGAGCTTACGTGTGGGTTTTTCTTTGTAACCTGAACAATTCTGGCACTTGTAGCTGCAATCTTTCTTTGTCTACCTGACCTTGGCTTGGTATCAAGAGAAACTTTCCACTTCTTAATAAGTGATTGAACAGAACTGACTGCCATATTCAAAGCTTTGGATATCTTTTTATGTTCTTTTCCATCTTTATAAAGTTCTACTACCTTGTTACGCAGGCCTTTTGACAGTTCTTTTGTGTTCCCCATGGCTCAGTATCTAGCCTGTTCAGTGCATCCACATGAGAGCCAATAAACTCACTGACTATTTATACACACCACAGACACTAACTGCAATTTAAAAAAAACACACATGTGGGAAATTAACCTTTATTTGCCATTTTAACCCCTGTGTCATCTTGATTTCTGTTATCATTATGATTTAAAAAGATGCCAAACAACTATGTGATAATAAATGCCTTCATATGATCACTTAAATAAAATAATTTTTTTGGCATGATCAGTCATTTCAATGTAAGTGACATTTCATGGTTTTTGCAAGAGTGTGCAAACATTTTAGCAAAACTGTATTTTATTAAAACCGGAAAAAAGAAAATCAGAACACATTTAGAATAGTTGTCTGACCAATCAGAATTATGGTTTAAGGTTGTCAATAAAAGGCAAGGTAAGCCAAATGGTTGCTGTTGACAACAACATTTCTTTTCACTTTCTTTCTTAGAGTTTTAATGAATCAGTCCCATGAACTGACAAAACATTTTGATAAGTGTGCAATTAAGTATTTGAATTTTGAGAGACCACTTGAAAGCCTGCAACATTTGGTTCTGAAACGGGGACCCTTGTAAACTGAAACTCATAACTGCAGAGTATAGCAACATGAATAGGACACAATTGTACTCACATTTGTAAAACTAAGAAGTGCTTGGGTTATTTAACCTGCCAACGCTAATCCAGTCCTAAAGTATTGTCTTTGAGTGTTCAGTTGATTTATGTAATGAATCTGGCACCCATGTATACTGAACCTACTGTGGAGTTTAGCAACATGACTAGGACACCATTGTAAAGGGGACTGTGGAGAGGATGTCTCACATCTGGAGATATAATAAGTGACTGAGTTTTTTACCCAGCCAGTGTTAAAAGTCCTAAAATAGTATCTTTGGGTGTTCTATTGATTTATGTAATGTCCATTTTACAGATCATTGAATTTCAGTTGCTTAAATGTTATTATGCCTGAAGGGCTTATAGCCCAACAAGGAAAGCTGAAGGAATGATGGTCATGACGAATACAGTATGATGGCTAAAATAATTGCTGATCTACATATAAAATCACTACTTAAATAATTATTGGGAAAAGCAGAATTTCAATGTTGGGACACCAAGGTTGCTACAACTAAAGTAAACTTATCCCTTCCCCAAGCATATAACATAGCAATACTTCCATAATCCACTCCATCAGATATATCACATGCATTCCTTCTTTCCCCCAAAATACACAATCTAAGCAGGCTGCAAAGTAATTCAAGGCAGGTTACCTACATTAGGTAGCTAGGCAGCCAGTTGGCTGAGGCTAAGGAAGGGGTTAACTTTCTGTACTTTTTCCCCAGGTTTTCTGGAACCTGGCCTACCTGCCCTGTGACATATATATGTAAGGGGGGAAGGCTGGGGTCATGGGTTGCTGCCGCATGATTGACCAGGATGCTGTAATCCCATACAGCTATGGAGGGGCACTGCTACATCCTGCAGTCTGTTCAAAGCTATCAGACACAGGAGAATACCATGGTATGGACATTGCCAGCAGTGGGATAACACCTTGTAAGGATATGCCTGGGCCATTAGTTTAGTCTTGTTGGACTGTGCTGCAGTTCTTTAAGTAAAAGTTGCATCTACTGTTTAAAGCCTGGTCTGAAGTTACTTAAAATGGGGCGTAAGTTGGTTCCTGGCATATAAAATAACTGGGGTCATTGAAAGCAGATTTGGGGTATGAAGCAATGCCACTACAAAAATTTAACTTGGCAAGGCAAGTGGAAAAGGAGTGTGGTTGCTATGAGTAACCAAGTAAGTAACCAAGTAATGGTGTGAAGTGTTCAGCAGTCTGTCGTGCAGCGTGGTACCCGCCAGGGTGGAGGGTCTTTCCGTAGCGAGGGGTTGATGATCTGGCTCTCTCCTCAGTGGTTGATTTCCCATAACAACCAGGGACACAGCCAAGGCACGTGGTATGAGGGAGAGTAAAAAGTTAACTGAGAGCACACATGAGGTCCACACAGAAGTTCGGCAGGACCCCATTCTGTAACTGGGAGTGAGATGGCAGACATACGGTGGAAAGGTGGAGAGGGCACAGGCATAACGTGTCCTTCTTAAATGCAACATGTTAAAAGCAAGGTATGTAGTGGCATGAGATGGAAGGCTTTACAGAGGAACTCTGCATTTTACACACAAAACACAGTGTATGACTGCTCTCTAAGCTGGAGTGCCACCATAAGGTTGACTTCTCTCCGCCTGGTCCTGGGCATTGTTGAAGGAGTTCACCAAAGCAAAGGTACCCCATGTGCAGGGCACCTGGTGAGTCCGCCTCCTCTCAACATGGCACAGTTGGAGTGGCTCCGCCAGCCCACACATTGATTTACAAGTTTTGAAATTTTGTAAAAGGTCAATAGCAATCATCTCCATTTGGCCACTGATTTATGTGGAGAGCAGACACACTACTGTCACAGGAAAAGATTTATTTGACATGTAAGCTTTGATTGTGGTTAATATTGTGTATGTAGTATAAGTGACAAGTAAATTGCAGTCAATGGAGAATAACTAAGTCTTCGGGAACAGATTACAGTATTTTTTTTTATTGGGCATAGGCTTTAAAGCTTGCCATACACTAACACTGTACAAACATTTTTCATCAATAAAAATATATCTGATTAAAGAAAAAATTGACCCAGATTTTTCAATAAAAGTCTATTTAATAATCGATTCACTGTAAGAATTGACTGTAATTCCTCTGAAAATTATAAGTGTATGGCTAGCTTACCCACCTCAATTGTCTTTATTTATTTTCCCTTAATCCTTTGCACTGCAGAAATCAAATAAGAGCAGAGGATTCCAACTTGTGAGACAATTAGGATTTATTGCAGTATGCTACAAGTTTAACATGTTTTCAGCCATTGGAAGTTGGAAAGTATTTATGTAATTTATAGGAACAGGAGACCACAGAGAGAACCTCAGTAATGCAATGAATGCAAGCAGGTGACACCAGCAAGCTGCAACAGGGAATAAGGGTGATGCTTTTCTGGCTATATGATGGGGCTAGATAAATCTATTTATATTCTGGCAGCTACTATAGTTCGGGAGAAGGAAAGAAAAAAAAAAAAGTTTGACTCCTGCGAGTAACTGGCTTTTTGATGTATCAATGTGCATTGTGATACTTATGACTATTCATTTGCTTTTGGTCCTCACCAAGCATGGACACACCAAAAAACATTCCTGACCTTTTTTTCTTCAGTGCCTTGGAACCTTAGTCCAGTTTGCCTTATGCTCATCATGTAATTGTCTTTTCAGGTGTTATACTTCGGTCAACGGTATGGATATCCTCTCCATCATTTGTTGGCAATATATCAGAAATTAACAATACCAGTGTTTTACATGCTGCTTTTTGTGTGGGAAGTGCGGTAAGTTTAAATATTTTTATTCCTTAGGAATTATTCAGATAAACATACACATTTATGATTTTGTTGAGCTTTATATACTGTAGCTGGTTGTTTGTGTATATAACGTTTCCAGTATACAGTTTGTGGTCTCTTTCATTCTTACCTCTGGGTTTTTACAACTGAGAAATTCTTCAGACAAGTATACCTACTGTAGGTTAGAAGTAAATAATGAATAGTACGTTTCCTGTAAAATCTCTCCCTTCTTCACTAGTGTACAACTGTGCATAGAGAACCAATGAATTATAGCAGATATAAACCCCAAAATTATAGAACCATGTAGCACCATCCTAGTTTGGTATGAGAAGCTAGATTATAATATTTTTGTACTTAGAAGGGAGTAGCAGCCAGGGAGAAATAGTTAGAGGGTCAAATTTGGGTCAGGGCTTAGAGGCTCTGCAGATCAGCTCACTGATACCTCCCCCTCATTTAGAGACTTGGAGAAATCTCTAGAACTCAGTGGGTGGGGGTGTGCAGCAGCTGGTCTGCACTCTTAAGGGATCCTGGCCAATCCTCGAGCTGGAGGCTTGGCATGGGGTTAGGACAGCCCTTAAGAGTGACTGAGCCTGCTCAGTAGCAGGAGAGTTCAGGTGGAAGATGGAATGAGCAGGCTGGAGCGAAAAGCCTGGGAGGGGGCCCAGGAGAAAAGCCTACCTACAGGCGCAGGAGCTGGAAGGGATGATCTCTTACCTTCAATTGTCCCCTGGGAGGGAACAACCTTGGAAGGAGGGAAGGAACCAACCCAGCTTAAGGCTTGAAGGCAGGCATCAGCCCAGCCCACCAGCTTGCAGCAGAGGACTGAGTAAGTAATCCCACACACCCTGGGCCAGATAAGGGGAGAGGGCATTCTGATGGGAAACCTGACTAGCCCCCATCTGGGACTGCTGATTCTAAAGTGGCAGATTCTGGCCCCCCTTGCCCAAAGATTCCCTAAGACCGCTGGGTGAAGAGGAGTTTTCATCTGGGGTCTGAGGAGGTACACCAGGAGAGGCTGAATAGCTCTTCAAGAAGAGGATTTCTGTCTAATGGACTTGTACATAGCTGTTAAGGAGTTTGTCCTCAGTTTACAGTTACCCTGGGCATCCCATACACCCATCTACCTCATCCAAGTTCAATACTCTTCAATAAAATCCAAAAAAATAAGCTCAAGGACTGTTTACTGTTTCCTGTGTGCAAGGTATGAAGGAAATACGTGTTGCTATAGGGGAATCCAAAATCTCTAGCGACTCCTAAGGGGTTAGTGCTACACCCATTTATTTCAGTTTACATACAGAACCTTAGTGGTTAGACAGTAGAGGCTCTGGCATTTGACAGGTAAATAAAAAAGAACAGGATTTGCCATCAGGAGAGTTGAGGCACAATCCTAAACTTGGAGAGGCTTCAGTTACAGCCTAAACCTAGGATTCAAAAGGTCTCCAAATGGCCACATGCATTGGAGACTGACACAAGTATTTGCCACATGATACCTGCACTTCATCACCGCTGTTATCTAAGGCAGCTTTTAGTCCATGTGAGATTCACTTTAAAGTTTTGTTAAAGTGACTGTAAACCTCTAACAAAAAAAATGAACAAAGCACATCCTTTTATAGTGTGTACTTGCCTCAATCACAAAGACTGAGTGTGATTTCTGTCAGCAGTCTGGTTCTTCTGCTACACTGTGCATTGTGTCATTTCAGGCAGGTTGTGCTGATTCCATAGGAATCAAGGGATATAGTTGGGAGAGGGCCTCCATCATACAACTTGTGATTTACAGTTGCAGCTGTGCATGTTTCCCAGTGAGATGGAGTAGAGGAGGGTATGTTGTAGAGGCAACGTGTTGTATAAAATGATCTTTACAAAGTTTGTCCAGTTACAATCACAGCTTTATTTCTGTAGGTACTCCCTAACCTTCTGCAGATATTCCCTTCTTAGGAAAAGCATTAGATGGATGGGTTAGTTTTCCCCCCTCAAAAAAAACAACTGGTGCCAGGGATGTTTTTTTAACTGTTCCTTTTAAATCTTCCATAGCAGGTTCAAGCGTGCATTTATATTAAAAATATATTTTACCAGAATGATCTCTCAGTGGTCAGATCTCTCCTAAACATCCAACTATAATTTGATGTCTGGGAGTAGCTATTAGCCTTAATTTTGTTAGAACTGCAGATGTTGAACTAAACAAAGGGAGAACAGGCACCACTTATAAACATTATGGGAGGGGATTACTATGAGATTTCCTAAGAATATTGACTCTTAGAAATGATTTAGAATAGTTTTTTTAACATTTTGTTCTTGCCAGAGAATGTGTTATGTTGATAATGGGACCTCCGGTTTTCTTGTAGATGTGGATACAGCTGTTCTACAGTGCAAGCTTCTGGTGGCTGTTCTGCTATGCAGTGGATGCCTACTTAGTGGTTAAACGATCAGCAGGAATAAGGTTTGTAAGCACTCTCTATGGATTACAGCAACTGTGCCACAGAAGATGGAAACATCTTAAAGGCGACTTTTAAAATGCAACCATAACCTTTACCAGATAGATATAAAAAGTGAACCTGCACTTTGCCAATGCAGAACAGGGTTTTTTTGTACTCATCCTCCCCCCTCAGCATCTCATACTCACCTTTCCTTTGCTCTTTTGCTGCTCTGTTCATCTGGTGGTGGTGCTGTTCATCTACCTGATGCCTTCAGGTAGGGAGGACCATGTGGGAGCACCAGCGCTGTCACATCAGGTGGGTCTATAGTCCTGTGTAAGCTATGACTTGAATGAATTGGATCTTATGGAAAAGGTTTTCTCTGCTCCACAGGAGTTGAATGGAGCAACGGGAGAGCAAAACAAAGGTAAGATTACACTACTAAAAGGGGGGGAGTAAAATGTGAATCATACTACTGCAGTTTAAAGCAAACCTGTGCTGGCCCTGGCCACATAACTAGTTCGCTTCGATGTTCCCCCTCTACCCACAAGTACATATACATATTCCTCTCTACACCATTCAGGGAAGAATGCAGCCCTGTATTGGCTGATCCGAGCTTACACAGGGCTGACTAGCTCCCTGGCTCCATGTGACAGCACTGGGCCAATCACAAATCATTAGTACTACCACATGAGAGGATACAAAGGGCTCCTTCACACCTGTATGTAAAGAATTAATGGCTGAGCTTTAAACTTTTTAGCTTCCTTATTGTAGTAAAAAAAAATCTAATTTTTTTTATTCCAGCTGTCATTCAAACGTTTTACCATGATTGTTAATTGTCATTCATTTTCTCAAAAAAATCATCTACAGACATGTGTATTTGCATATGGCGTTTATAAGGAAAGAACTAATGTATCCCTGCCATCATTTTAGAGGTGTATGATCCCTAGGCTGGTATATGATTGATTGGCAGGAATTGCAAGATGGTTATGCAAAAGTAATGCAAGGATGGCAGCATTTCCCTTTATTTTGCCTGCACTGGGTCAGGCATGTCAACACTTATTTTTTTTATCAAAGACGGCATACCCTAATTCTTTAACATCCTGGGGTGTGTGTTTTTTTTTTTTTTTGTTTGGCACAACCATTTTAAAAACTCTGTTTCTGCTTTCTTATAAAGAGACTAGTTCTTTTAACTCTTAACCAAAGACCAAAATGTGTTTGACTTTCATATGTGTTACATTAAAACATTGTAAAAATGCACTATTGGAATTTGTAAGAGTATTTTATTAATACAGTTGCAAGAAAAAGTATGTGAACCCCTTGGGATTACGTGGAGTTTTGCATGAATTGGGCATAAAATGTGCTCTGAATGTCATCTAAGTCACAACAATAGAAGAACACAGTCTGCTGAACATAATACTACACAAACATTAGATGTTGTCATGGTTTAATTGCACATAACATGTAAACATTCACAGTGCAGGGAGGAAAAAGTATGTGAACCTTTGGACTTAATAACTGGTTGACCCTCCTTTGGCAGCAATAACCTCAACCAAACGTTTCCTGTAGTTGCAGATCAGACCTGCACAACGATCTGGAGTCATTTTGGACCACTCCTCTTCACAAAACTGTTTCAGTGTAGCAATATTCTTGGGATGTCTGGTGTGAATCGCTCTCTTAAGGTCATGCCACAGCATTTCAATCGGGTTGAGGTCAGGACTCTGACTGGGCCACTCCAGAAGGCGTATTCTGTGTTGTTGCAGCCATTGTTTTGTTGAATGACTTGTATGCTTTGGGTCATTGTCCTGTTGCATCACTCATCCTCTGCGGAGTTTCAGTTGGCGGACAGATGGTCGTACGTTTTCCTGCAAAATGTCTTGATAAACTCTGGAATTCATTTTCCCATCAATGACAACAATCCGTCCAGGCCCTGAGGCAGCAATGCAGCCCCAAACCATGATGCTCCCTCCGCCATGTTTTACAGTGGGGATGAGGTTTTGATGTTGGTGTGCTGTGCCTTTTTTTCTCCACACATAGTGTTGTGTGTTCTTCCCAAACAACTCAATCTTGGTTTCATCTGTCCACAGTATATTCTGCCAGTAGTGCTGTGGAACATTCAGGTGCTCTTTTGCAAACTTCAAACGTGCTGCAATATTCTTTTTGGACAGCAATGGCTTCCTCCGTGGTGTCCTCCCATGTACTCCATTCTTGTTTAATGTTTTCCTTATTGTAGATGTGTCAACAAAAATGTTAGCATGTGCCAGAGATTTCTGTAGGTCTTTAGCTGACACTCTGGGATTCTTCTTTACCTCATGCAGCATTCTGCGCTGTGCTCTTGCAGTCATTTTTACAGGACGACCACGCCTAGGGAGAGTAGCAACAGTTCTAAACTTTCTCCATTTGTAGACAGTCTGTCTTACCATGGACACATGAACATCAAGGCTTTTGGAGATACTTTTGTAACCCTTTCCAGCTTCATGCAAGTCAACAATTCTTGATCGTAGGTCTTCTGAGAGCTCTTTTCTGCGAGGCATGGTTCACATCAGACAGTGCTTCTTGAAACCAGTAAATCCAAAACAGGTGTGTGTTTTTTAAGGGCAGGACAGCTGTCAGCAACACATCCAATATCATCACACTGATTGGAGTCAAGGTTGGCTCACTCCTGGCTCCAATTAGCTCTGGGAGAAGTCATTAAGCTAGGGCCTCACATACTTTTTCCTCCCTGCACTGTGAATGTTTACATGTTATGTGCAATTAAACCATGGCAACATCTAATGTTTGTGTAGTATTATGTTCAGCAGACTGTGTTCTTCTATTGTTGTGACTTAGATGATGTTCAGAGCACATTTTATGCCCAATTCATGCAAAACTCCTCGTAATCCCAAGGGGTTCACATACTTTTTCTTGCAACTGTATATTCCATTTACTGAAAAATAATGGAATGTGGATAAAGTGTTCAGATAACATCAAGTGTAATGTTCCCATCATTCCCAAATTTCTTGGAATGCCAAGGAATCATTATGTAACCTTCAGCGAACAGTACAAAAAAACCTGCCTTACATAAAGAATATTTTTATTGCTCCATAGCAGATGGAATATTCTAGCTAACACTTGATATTCATGAAGGTTTGAAATGAAAGTATATATGTATGTATGATATAAAATGTATCTATGAGGGATTCCAGACATTCTATTGCTTCCTGCTTTAATAACTGAACAAATCATGTTTATGCTTTGTAGTTTGTTGAGTAAGTAATTTTCACCCATAGTAAACCAGTCAGTGCCATGATAATACTAAACCTAGCAGCATCTACAGATACATTTAGGGCTCAGTCATGCCATTTGTACTTCCATACATTTTGCAATGTAGGGTATGCAGGTAAATATATATTGTAATATTCAGGGGTATAGCGCCTCAGGACCATGTGCAAAGCCTTTTTAAATGCAAGCAAAGCAGCAACACGGAATTCACTTAACTCTAGAAAATATAACAGAAAAGTCCACTTATCTTCAGCACAAACAGCATAAAGAAAACAGAAAGAAACATAAAGTTCATAGATGGGATTTTCCCCATGGTTAGCCCAGTCCAACTGGGACTGTTTGGCAGCTCCCAGCGCACACATGCAGGTCTCTCTCAAAACTCCTACTCCCCACATCTAATATCCAGAGATTCCTGTTTTATGTGCTGCTTCCTGGAGGCTGCTTAACCCCATAGGGACTGGAGTGCCCGTAGTTAGGAGTGGAGGCTCTTTTTCCACCTGAATGTCATTCCGAACCTCCACAATTCTGGGTTCTTGAATACTTCTCTGCTAATACAGAGAGAACTGCAAGTCAGTCCTCTCCTTTACATGACTACCCTGGAATACCTCAACCATGACAGGTGAGACCCCTGAGTACACACCTTTTTTCCCCATAAAGGGACCATAACCCAAATACCGGCACCACATAGCACCCATCTTGTACAATAAACAAATGTTCCATACTCCTACAAGCTGCATTTTCATATCATTCCATGTCTTTTTAATAAGACCTTTTAGCACTTTAGGCCAATACACATTTAAATTAATAGCAACAAGCAAATATAAGATGAAGAGTCGCACTCCATAATTATCTTGTTCTTGATATTCTGTTGATTATAAAAGTAACTGCATAAATATGGGCTTAACAAGGATGTGGTCAATAAGAGGTGGTTTGTAGCGACGCCATGGATTTGGGTATGTATTTCCTATTCATGGAAACCTGTGTTACCATAAAGCATGTCAAAGGGTGAAGGAGCCCATAGATGCTTTATTGGAACACTGCAAGTGTCCAAAACACCCCTGAATTTCTTTTTGAAAGCTACATGTGCTCTGATATGCAAATTTCAAAAAGAACTGGTCTGCCACATCCTGCGCAGAAAGTACTAAAATTCACATATGAGTGTCCTAGATGTCAGGGCATCTACAGCCAAAGGGGGTGCGGTTGGGGTAATAAAAAGACATCCTCACTATGGAGTTATAGCACTCCCAAACTGCAAATGTAAATTAACCCTTACTATCCTGATCCCCCTGTAAGGCTGCTTTCACACTGATGTGTTGCAGTTTACTTGCACCGTGGGTGCAGTGCAGTGCATCTGCAACTTTCCTTGGTTAGCTGCGCTTTGCCATAGACGCCTATTATATCCTGCAGGTGTGGTGAACTTTCAGAAAGTGCGCCAGACCCGCATGATATAATAGAAGTGTTTGGCTAAGCACAGCACACCTGGTGTCCGGAAGATCTCTTCTTTTCTGCTGCTGGCTCCACTCTGGAGACTGTTAGCCGGGATAAGAGGTGGAGAGCAGTTGGAATCAGACCGCATGGGACAGGAGCTGGTACTACAGAGGAAGCATCGGCTTACATGGCTCTAGCTCCCTATTACAGCTCCAATTTTACAAGTAGTCCCACTGCACTCTGTTTGATGCTCTGGGATAGTTGGTAAGCCAGAGATCTATCAGTCACCTGGACGTCATCTACTAGTAGACCACGATCTACTGGTTGTTGACCCCCAGACTAATGGCAACTAAACATCACTATATTTACTACTGTGATGTTAAAAGATCAAACCTAGCTCACTCAAGTGAATTGTAAAGTTAGTCAAACACATATAGATTCTCTACAAGCTAAGATTAGAGTTTGTTCACCCTTGCCTAGTCTGCTGCTGTATGTAAGTTTGGTAACGTGTTTTGCAAAAAGGCAGCCTGTTCATTTTAATTAACATTTAATTTAACATTACTGTGCAGTGCAATGCAAGTGCGCTCAGAAGGTGCTCTGGGGTGCCACACCACAATAGTGTGAACAAGCTTACTGATTTCAATTAGAACTTAGTTTGTAATGTGGGTTGCTTCTCTAAATAAATAATGAAAAAATGTCCTCTCAATTCCATAGTTCAGTTTTATATGATGTTCAGCATAGCAATAATTTCATTTGAGAGGTCATGCCTTCATTCACACAGTATTCACATGCTACAAAGATATCTTTGAATTGCCTCAGGCAGTAGTAAGCTCATCTGCAATTCACATGAGTCAGAATAGGAGACTATACAAAAAATGTCAGTATCCTAACATAGATTTTATGTCCTGATTTGAGATAACTAAGAGAAACAGAAGTCATTGATATTTTAATGTTTAGAAAACGATGAGAATTTACTATTGCTGAAGGCATTGCCATACTTTTTCAGCACAGGTAAAATGCAAAGGAATGAAAATATAGTATGTCTTAATTGTATAAGACAAGAATTAAGATTCATACAGGGTATGCTGCTGCTTTTAGGAGATTGGACATTAGGTTTCTACATGTGTTAAGGCTGCCAACTCAGAGACGTGCCTTGTGAAAGTGATGGTGAGGAGAAAGCCAATCTTGCATGTAAGGGAAGACAAAGAAATATCCCTAGGAGGTTTAAAAGGGGATTTCTGATTAATGAACAGGACCAGGTCATGATCCAATGTTGATATTGGGGTACTTCCTGGGATTGAACCTCCCTGACTTGTGCAAGCAGAAATAAGACTTCCAAGTGCAATGATAAACTTTTGGAGAAGTCGATTTCCTAGCCTTCAAGAGTATACGGATGACAAATCCAATAGACCCCTGTTCCTCTAAATCTGGGCTTCAACAGCCTGTCTTTACACGCTTATTATTATTATGCAGGATTTATATATCGCCAACAGTTTGCGCAGCGCTTTACAATATAAGGGAGACAGTACATTTACAATACATTTCAGTACAGAAGGAATAGGAGGGCCCTGCTCATGGAGCTTACAATCTAAAGGAAGGGGGAGTTTATAGCTGCGGGGGATGATCTGGCAGAGGTGATTCAAGTACAGTTCTTAGGTGGAGGTGGGGTAGGCTTCCCTGAAAAATAAGTTTTCAAAGATCGCCTAAAGACAGACAGGGTGGGGGCTGACTGGACATGCTGTGGTAGGGAGTTCCAGAGGATGGAAGAGGCTCTGGAGAAGTCCTGGAGGCGAGCATGGGAGGAGGTGATGAGGGAGCTAGAGAGGAGGATATTATGGGAGGAGCGGAGTGGGCAATTTGGGCGGTATCTGTGGATGAGGTTAGTGCTGTAGCTAGGGACAGTGTTGTGGATGGCTTTGTAAGAAGTGGTTAGTATTTCAAATTTTATACGTTGGGTTAGTGGAAGCCAGTGGAGGGATTGGCAGAGAGGGGCAGCAGTCGTTGATCAGTTGGTAAGGTGTATGAGTCTAGCAGCAGAATTTAAAATAGACTGAAGGGGGGATAGCCTGTTTAACGGTAGACCAGTGAGGAGGGAGTTGCAGTAATCGAGGTGGGATATCGCCAAGGTGTGAATAAGTTGTTTTATGGTGTTATTGGTCAGGAAGGGGCGGATTTTGGAAATGTTCCAAAGGTTGAGGCGGCATCCCAGTCTTAGTCCAAAGGGTTCAATATTGAGTTGGCCCACCCTTTGCAGCTATAACAGCTTCAACTCTTCTGGGAAGGCTGTCCACAAGGTTTAGAAGTGTGTCTATGGGAATGTTTGACCATTCTTCCAGAAACGCATTTGTGAGGTCAGGCAATAATGTCGGACGAGAAGGCCCGGCTTGCAGTCTCCGCTCTAATTCATCCCAAAGGTGTTCTATTGGGTTGAGGTCAGGACTGTGCAGGCCAGTCAAGTTCCTCCACCCCAACTCACTCATCCATCTCCTTATGGACCTTGCTTTGTGCACTGGTGCACAGTCATGTTGGAATAGAAAAAGGCCATCCCTAAACTGTTCCCACAAAGTTGGGAGCATGAAATGTCCAAAATGTCCAAAATGTCTTGGTATGATGACACCTTAGGAGTTCCCTTCACTGCAACTAAGGGGCCAAGCTCAACCCCTGAAAAACAACCCAACACCATAATCCCTCTCCACCAAACATTACACTTGGCACAATGAAGTCAAGCAAGAACCGTTCTCCTGGCAACCGCCAAACCAAGACACGTCCATTAGATTGCCAGACAGAGAAGCGTGGTTGGTTACTCCAGAGAACATGTCTCCACTGCTCTAGAGTCCAGTGGCAGTGTGCTTTACACCACTGCATCTGACACTTTGCATTGCACTTGGTGATGTCAGGCTTGGATGCAACTGCCTGGCATTAAAACCCATTCCATGAAGCTCTCTATGCACTGTTGTGCTAATATGAAGGCCACATGAAGTTTGGAGGTCTTTAGCTATTGACTCTGCAGACAGTTGGCGACTTCTGCGTACTGTGCGCTTCAGTGTGCACTGACCCTGCTCTGTCATTTAAGTGGCCTACCACTTTGTGGTTGAGCTGCTGTTGTTCTCATTTGCTTCCACTTTGCTATAATACCACTAACAGTTGACTGTGGAATATTTAGTTGCAAGGAAATTTCATGGATGGACTTATTGCACAGGTGGCAACCTATCACGGGACCATGCTTTAATTCACTGAGCTCCTAAGAGTGCCCCATTCTTTCACAAATGTTTGTAGAAGTATCTGCATGCCTAGGTGCTCGATTTTATATACAGTTGCAAGAAAAAGTATGTGAACCCCTTGGGATTACGTGGAGTTTTGCATGAATTGGGCATAAAATGTGCTCTGAACGTCATCTAAGTCACAACAATAGAAGAACACAGTCTGCTGAACATAATACTACACAAACATTAGATGTTGCCATGGTTTAATTGCACATAACATGTAAACATTCACAGTGCAGGGAGGAAAAAGTATGTGAGACCCTAGCTTAATGACTTCTCCCAGAGCTAATTGGAGCCAGGAGTGAGCCAACCTTGACTCCAATCAGTGTGATGATATTGGATGTGTTGCTGACAGCTGTCCTGCCCTTAAAAAACACACACCTGTTTTGGGTTTACTAGTTTCAAGAAGCACTGTCTGATGTGAACCATGCCTCGCAGAAAAGAGCTCTCAGAAGACCTACGATTAAGAATTGTTGACTTGCATGAAGCTGGAAAGGGTTACAAAAGTATCTCCTTGAGCCTTGATGTTCATGTGTCCACGGTAAGACAGACTGTCTACAAATGGAGAAAGTTTAGCACTGTTGCTACTCTCCCTAGGCGTGGTCATCCTGTAAAAATGACTGCAAGAGCACAGCGCAGAATGCTGCATGAGGTAAAGAAGAATCCCAGAGTGTCAGCTAAAGACCTACAGAAATCTCTGGCACATGCTAACATTTTTGTTGACACATCTACAATAAGGAAAACATTAAACAAGAATGGAGTACATGGGCGGACACCACGGAGGAAGCCATTGCTGTCCAAAAAGAATATTGCAGCACGTTTGAAGTTTGCAAAAGAGCACCTGGATGTTCCACAGCACTACTGGCAAAATATACTGTGGACAGATGAAACCAAGATTGAGTTGTTTGGGAAAAACACACAACACTATGTGTGGAGAAAAAAAGGCACAGCACACCAACATCAAAACCTCATCCCCACTGTGAAACATGGCGGAGTGAGCATCATGGTTTGGGGCTGCTGTGCTGCCTCAGGGCCTGGACGGATTGTTGTCATTGATGGGAAAATGAATTCCAGAGTTTATCAAGACATTTGGCAGGAAAACGTACGACCATCTGTCCGCCAACTGAAGCTCCGCAGAGGATGGGTGATGCAACAGGACAATGACCCAAAGCATACAAGTAATTCAACAAAACAATGGCTGCAACAGCACAGAATACGCCTTCTGGAGTGGCCCAGTCAGAGTCCTGACCTCAACCCCATTGAAATGCTGTGGCATGACCTTAAGAGAGCGATTCACACCAGACATCCCAAGAATGTTGCTACACTGAAACAGTTTTGTGAAGAGGAGTGGTCCAAAATGACTCCAGATCATTGTGCAGGTCTGATCTGCAACTACAGGAAACGTTTGGTTGAGGTTATTGCTGCCAAAGGAGGGTCAACCAGTTATTAAGTCCAAAGGTTCACATACTTTTTCCTCCCTGCACTGTGAATGTTTACATGTTATGTGCAATTAAACCATGGCAATATCTAATGTTTGTGTAGTATTATGTTCAGCAGACTGTGTTCTTCTATTGTTGTGACTTAGATGATGTTCAGAGCACATTTTATGCCCAATTCATGCAAAACTCCACGTAATCCCAAGGGGTTCACATACTTGTTCTTGCAACTGTACCTGTGGTCATGGAGGTTATTGGAACATCTGAATTCAATGCTTTGGAAGGGTGTCCAAATATTTTTGGCAATATAGTGAGTATATATATATACTACTATTGTGCAATGCAATCCAAGTAAAGAATTTTACTGTAAATCAAAAATCCTATTTTTCAAGCAAATTAATTTTCAATAAAATCCCACACAGCTTTGTGAAAATCTTCTGCATGCTGCATTTTGGGTACTTTAACCTGCAAGTCATTTGAATGAAGACTTTCACAATTTCATTACAATGCACCTGTAAATGAATTTAAAAATTGCATCGATGCACCAATGTGCATTAGGGCATCAATTAGAAGCCCATAGAGTCCACACATGACCCTCAAGATGCGTGCAGCTTTAATACTGGTCTAGCTGATTCAGAACTTTCTGAGACACTTACCTGGAATTAGTATGCAGATCACTAATTCAGAAATATTGATGATGGTGACAGACTGACATCAAGTGTACTTTAAAGGAGGCAGCCCTCATATGTATCTCAGTACAAGTTTTCTTTAAAGTAAACCTTGGCCTTTTGGCCTTCTCGGCCTTTTGGCTAAGATCAAGTGTAGTATCTGTTCTTATCAGTATCAAGTGGGGGTGCTCCACGACCATTCTAGCTTTGCGGGGATGGCTGTTTGTATAGTACCGCTGCTGTTATGATGGGGGTCTGGACGGCTAGTACCGGGGGGACAGAAACCGGGAGCCCACGAGTTAAGCTGGGGCCTAGGAGTAATTCCCCCGAGGAGACCGGAAGGACCCAGTTCCTCCTGATTTGAACGGATCTACCTTGTCTGGCAAGGGGTCGGGAAGGCAGAGAGTCCGCAAATCAGTGCCCCCTGAGTAGTCGCCTCAGGGGTGCCACTAGTAACACCTGGGTGTAGGATCCCACTGTGTGAAGATGGCACATGGTCACTTGTTTACAAACTTTTTCTGCACAGAGCCCTTAGGACCAGGCCTTCTGGCTAGGACCAGGGCAATTTTTGCTACAGGCCTCAGGGCCTGGTCTGTGCACAATTTGGCACGACCACTTTTTTATTTTTTATTTATTTAATTTATTGCACCTCCCACGTTTGTCACTTTTTCTTTACTTATGTGTGTGTTTTCACAGGATGGAGGGTGTGGGTCCTCGGGCCTGCCCTGAAGTCTAGGGGGAGGATGTGTGGCCTTTTGGTTCCTTCCTCCCCTGTCCCTAGGGGGTGTTCTCTCCGGGAGAGCCCCCTGACCAAGTACTGGGTGTCTGGCTTCGGCTGGACACAAGGAACGGTGGTCCACCAGGCCTTTTGGCCAGAAGGACCAAATGGGAACCTTGTCCCTGTCAGGAGCTTCGTGCCTCGGGGGATCAGGGTAGTGGTCCAGCCCCTTTAGGAGTAGGACAAAGCACACCCCTAAGTGCACTTTTTCATGTGGTGTTTTGCACTTGCACATTTTTTGTGAACACTTACGGGTTTTTTCGTTATAGTTGCACGTTTGCCGACTTTAAAAAAAAAAAAAAATTAGCCCATGGTGATAAGGTTTGAATAGAAGAAAGAGATTCCGTGGGCAGGTGTCTTTTTTACACATAGCGAGTTGTCGTTAGGAGCACCTTCTTAAATTGACAGGACTAATCTGTGTACCACATGAGCACATAGCCAGTCTGTGGGAGCCAGAATTATTGTTGGTTGGTAGAGAGTCGAATACTTATTTTACTCACTGAACTGCAACTCAATTTATTACATTTGTATCATGTGTTTTTTCTGGATTTTTGGTTGATATTCAGTCCCTATCATTTAAAATACACCAATGATGAAAATTATAGACCCTTCATTTCTTTGTAATTGGGCAAACTCACAAAATCTGCAGGGGATTAAATAATTATTTTCCCCACTGTATACAATAAATAAGTGTCAGGAAAAGTGACAGTTTCTTATCACTATACTTGTTCTGGCCCTGCCAGCAGAACCTATTGGAGCCAAAGCATCAGCATGGCAGCCATTCTAAAGCAGGGTATACACGGACCAAAAATCAACCATTTCAGCACGATCCAGACAACGTCCAGTCTGTGTGTACCATTGACTGTTCTACAGAAGCCAAGGGGGGTCCCTCCTATCAGAATACAGTAGCTCAATGGGAAAGATGCCGGTATCACACATCATTGTGTTGATGTGGGGATGTATCAGTTTTTTTCATTCAACTCACTGGTTGAACAAAAAAAAAAAACTGACCTTGTATACCCATCTTAAAGGATAAGTTTATTTTTGGAACATGTTACATGCCGCTCCCCCCCCCCCCCTCCTTTCCTCTGACAGATAGTATGGGGAAACTTCTCCCCGTACTATCTGTTAGATTTGAAAACAGCGTGCCCACACAGCCGCTTTAGTCATTCACAGTGTTCTGTGAAGGAGTGCCTACAAGTCCCAACAGCCTTAGTGGCTGTGGGCTTGTACTTTTCAATGAACTACTACAACGCTGTGGAGCACCATGGTAGTTAATTGAAGCTTCCTTTCAGTATATCTGCTTGCTTGTAGATCCCGTATGACAAGCAGATATTCTGACAGGTCTGCAGGAGACCTGCATGGCAATGCTTTACAGGCTCCTCTGACAAAAATAATAAATGCACATTTTTTTTACCTGCAAAAAAATGTACATTTATTATTTTTGTCCAAAAGGTGAACTTATCCTTTAAAGGAGAGGTTATCAGTGGCAGTCTATGTAGTTCTCTCTTAAATATGCATTTTTAATAAGCCTTCAAAGGTTTAGAAGGAGCATGGCAAGATATGTAACAGCTGCTCAACAAATGTAAATTTATAGAATAACTTTTACAGATTGTGGCATTTTAAAAGGAGAATGATTATAAAATAATTCTGAAATAATAATTTGCTTTAAAATAAAGTACACTTTAACTTTTATGTTTGCTTTTCAGCACAATTGTCCTTTATCATATAATGACTTGGGGTCTGGCAGTTCTGCTTTGCATAGAAGGAGTTGCTATGCTATATTACCCCTCAGTTTCTCAGTAAGTATTTCTATTTTGCATGTGTTATTCTGTAGTATTTATCCAGGATTTAACTGTGTGTTAATATGTCAATCTGCTGTGAGTAAATCAGTCTGTCCGAACCAGGTTTCACACCACATTTGGACCCATTCCCTGGAAATATGTTTTGTGGGTTTTGGCAGCCTTTATGAGTATACCTCCTTGTATTTAATGTATTGGTCATCAGCAGGCCACACAAAAATCATGTCCATTAATTCATAGCTTCAATATGATCTTCCTATTTACAGGAACTAATCAGCAGGGATGATGTCATTTGGCACAAACCAGAGGGAATTACAGTAGTCACTCCTGCATAGTGCAGGGAGAAGATTAGAGCCACAAGGCCAAGCCTGGGAAAGCATTGCTTTCCAGCAGAGCTGCACAAGGCTGAGGACCTTCATAAAATCACAATAACTTAAACTGTTAAGCAGTCCATTTAGGACTGTACATCTAGCATTTTGCTGCTGAGCATAGCAAGCTGTCAATAACATACCACCCTATGCTGTCTGATGTGGCAATTTGGTGGTTAGTCAAAACATAAGGGTTTAGCGCTGTACCTCAAATGTAGTATTAGTGAAATCTACAGTGCTCAATGTGATAAATACCGTCTGCCGTGGAGGAGTCACTCCATACTACACAACACCTTCCCCCTTCCTATTCCTGTGGTAATCTCAAATAAATGAATGTGAAATAATGCTTAAGTAAGGCTCCCTAGGTAGATCCTTCCATCCTACAAGCCACCTTTCTACTTAAGATGGACAAAGTGTATCACGCAGGGATTGCAAACCTCCCCTGATCCAACATGTGTGAAACAAAGGATGGATCTACAAGCCACCTTCCTCTAATGCAAAGAATGCAAAAAATGTGGTGCATAAACAATATCTCCCCTCTAAAGTGAATGTATCTAAGGGTTGGTACTATGATACACCTCCCCCGTGAGACACCATACTTAAATTCATCAAATGCATATAAACAATAAACAGTGCTATAAACTCTATACAATAAACATGGCAAATGTAAATCTACAATCCACCTCCCTCCTTTGCAAAAATAGGATGTGCATACAAAATACTTCACCTCTAAAGTGAACATACTCAGATGTGATACTATAGTGCACCTCCCCCTAGAAATACTATACCTAAATTCATCAATATAAATGAACAATATAGGTGACATTAATGCAGTAAGCACTATACAATAAACATAACAAATCAAGCAAATAAATGTGTCCATGCATAAATCAGATATTTTGAATCAGGAAAAATTATAGTCCATTAAACACGTTCCTTGTACTCCAATGTGTTATGGGTGATAATAAAAGAACTTGTGCTTCCACACGTGCTCCCCCTTTGACACCTCACTCACCGCAAGGTTGGACCCTTGTTCCCAGTGGGTCTAACATGCTTTTTTTAGCTCTCCAATCCACTGTGCAAGGACTGTGCATTCCCCTTCGATTTCAAACACACTGGTTTTCCATGTACTGGACCATGAAGGAAACGTCCCAGAGGATTGCTCTAATCTTCCATATACTGGACCATAAAAGAAAAGAGGGAAGCTTCTATAGAGTAAAACCTTTTAATATTAAAATAGGAAGTGCCAAAAACACACTTACAATAGCAAGAAGAAAAAAGCGCTTAAAATCTGAGCACCAATGCGTTCCACAGTCAAAACCCGGAAACCGGAAGATACACTTGGTCCATCTTAAAGCGGAATTCTACTCAAAAAATAAAAGCCAGCAGCTACAAATACTGTAGCTGCTGACTTTTAAAAAACAGCCACTTACCTGTCACTCAGTCCCGTGGTGTGTTCCCTGCAGCCCGTTTTACCGGCCGTCCAGTATTCCAGGAGGCCGGCATCTTCAGTGTGGACACCTGGCTGTGATGGCTTGCGGCTTCACAGTCGGGTACCCACTGCGCATGCGCGAGAAGCGCTGCACTTCCTGAATGGTCCTGTAGTCTTCTGGGACCTGTCACATGGGAGGGAGGGAGGACACCTTCTGCTTCCGATCATCTAGGTGATTGGATCAGAAGTGGGTGCGGGTAACTGTCAAATTCGGGTACCCGCTCCCCCCTGCCCCCAAAAGGTGCCAATCCTTAATGGGGAGTGGGGGAGCAGTCCTTAAAGTGGAACTTCCTCTTTTGGGTGGAGCTCCGCTTTAAGTAAGAAGGTGGCTTGTAGAATGGCGGGGTCTTTCTAGGGAGCCTTACTTCAGCATTATTCACATTAATTTATTTTAGACTACCATGGGAATATAAAGAGAGAAGATGTCGTGTAGTACAGAGTGACTCCTTCCCGGCAGACGGTGTCACATTGAGCACTGTAGATTGCACTAATACTACATTTGAGGAACAGCGCTAAACTCTTATGTTTTCATTGATTCTACACCAGGGGCGGACTGACCATTTGGAAACTCGGACACTGCCCGAGGGCCCGGGGTCAGTAGGGGGCCCCATGAGATGCCCCTGGTACCTTTTTCATAGGCTTTTTTGAGTTTGGTCAAGGACACAGGGGCCCCATGATCCCCTATTGCCCAGGGGCCTCATGAATTGTCAGTCCGCCCTGGTCATAACTATTCCTTTCTATTTCTCCTCAGAGCTCCCTGCCTGACCGCAAAACTGCTGATCGCTAACTGTAGAGCTGTTGGTGTCTTTTTCCCTGTAAATTGCTGTTTTTTACTTTGCTAACTGCTAAAGTGGCGGGGAACCTCATGGTGTGCCTCCTTGCTTTACTTCTGTCTTCAATTTCATTGACTAAAAAAATCCTGGAGATTCAGGCCTACAGCATTTTTTGTAAACAGGAATGTCTGCTCCTACTTAGATCCCATGGTACACAAAGTGTTCCAAGCTGGTTTGCAGAGACAGAAAATGAATTCTTCCACAAGCGGATCTGCAACCTTTCCATCTAGTGAGCTTTCATCCAGTACATGCTTGTCTACCTAATGGTACACATGACAAGCAGGTCCAGGGAGCTGGAGATTCCTATATCTCTAGCAGTGGCAACTAGCCAAGGAGACATTTTGAGTTCTGTGTCTCTTGAACAGGCCACAAAATTTGCCAACAGGGAGAACTGCAATGCCAGTGATGCAAGTCCCCTACTCCTCTTCCTCGTGTTTAGACAGGTGCCTACTAATAATTCTTCCTCACTGTGTAATGTACTGTTTCTTTGCACTATGTACTGTGTTTATATCTGGTTTGTAATGTACATGGGAATTGTACTGGGTTATGGTCAGGGGCGGACTGACAACTCATGGGGTCCCCGGGCAATAGGGGATCATGGGGCCCCTGTGTCCTTGCCCAAACTCAAAAAAGCCTCTGAAAAAGGTACCAGGGGTATCTCATGGGGCCCCCTACTGACCTCGGGCCTTCGGACAGTGCCCGAGTTTCCAAATGGAGGAGCCAGCAACGCCATGACGTCGCGCCGCCGGAGCATCGTGGAGCTCCGGCGGCCATCTTTAACACTGGACAGTTAGTCCACATTATCGCTTGTATATTTACTCTACACATCCTCGTTTTACCTTAATAAAGTTCAAACTTACTACACTATGGAGATGTCTCTGCTCTGACTCCCTTGGGGAGTATCAATCCACAGCCTGACCACTGGAGAAGGAGTTCCCTCTACCACTGCAGAGCAGTCCATAGGCTATCACCTGAAGGGTACACTGGACCACCTTGATAAACATCCAGGACCACTGAAGGGAGGATATTAGAGTCCAGACATCATCCTTGACCAGTAGATGACCACAGGAGAAACATATATTCACAAACGCTCATTAAATTGTGCGTTCTGGTAAGTGTGCATTCTTTCTGCACCTTATCTCACAGCACCTTACTACCAGAAAGATACGAGTATATGAAGGCACCTGATGTCACTTAAAATCATCATATGAACTGTTTATATTTATATTTTAGTGTTTCTTCCCAGCGCTGCACTTTTGATTTATATACCAAACTCAAAAAAGCCTATGGAAAAGGTACCAGGGGCATCTCATGGGGCCCCCTACTGACCCTGGGCCCTCGGGCAGTGCCCCAGTTTCCAAATGGTCAGTCCGCCCCTGGTTATGGTGCCTCCTGGTCAGGGAAGGGTTAAGTGTGCTGCAAGCCTACTCTTTGGTTTTCCTGTTACCACCACTCCCCCCCCCTTCCCTGTGGAGGCATATAAAATACTGTATAATAATAAATAATACCAGGGGAGGCAGGCCTTATGCAGGCCATAGACGGGGAGAAAAGCGGCAGATTTTTCTTTTAAAAAACGAAAAATCGGTCGTTCAAGCGGCCGACGTTACCATCAATGGTAAAAAAAATCGGCCAATTTTCATCCTGTCTACAGCCGGCAAAAAGTGTCCCTGCAGAGAGCTCCGCTATTTCTTTGACAGTTCCTTGACATTTACAGAGGTTGAAACATTGTATCTATTTGTTTCCGAATAAAAACATCTGTATCCTAAATGGATACAAATAGATACATTGTTGCAACCTCTGGAAATGTCAAGGAACTGTCAAAGAACTGTCAAAGAAGGTAACGTCGGCCGCTTGAACGACCGATTTTTTGTTTTTTAAAAGAAAAATCTGCAGTTTTTCTCCCCGTCTATGGCCTGCATTATTCTTCTTTTTCTTCTTTTTGTCTGCCTCTTGCAGGTCACTGCTCATGCGCAGATTTTTTATCGGTAAAAAATTGGCTGATTTGCCCATTATTGCCGCGAAAATCGGCCGATCAGCAAAATCAACCGATTTTTTTTCCAACTTTACCGAAAAAAAAAACCGGCCAAAATACCGAAAAACGGCTGAACAAATAGCCCACTAACGATCCGAAAATCGGCCGATTTTATTTTCGGCCGAAAAATCGGCCGATTTTCGACCCATCTATGGCCTGCATAAGTCCGTGTATGGGAGGAGGGAGGAGGACTTGTGCTGCTATGTAGTCAGACTCTGTTTTCCTACAGTCCCCTCAGCATGACGCTGATTGGGGTTCCAGAAAATGGACAGTGTGTTTGTGAGTGATTGATTTTAACAAACCAAAAGTATGGGCTGGACCACAGGGCAGGGGCACTAGGGGAGACTGGAGATATTGTTATTCATTGTAAAGAATAAGTTATAAAGAATAAGGAAGTCATGTGATGCTCTACATGTGGAAAATAGTTTCAGTAAAGGAATTCCGTTGATGATGAGATTTGCCTGGTGAGTTAATTCAAAGTCATTAAGTGGAATATGCATGGTGTAATACAAACAAACATGTGCAGCGTTAAAAATATTAAAATACAATAAAAAGGTACAAGTGAATATATATCATGAATCTATTGAGGATAAGATCATATAAATGTTCATAAAATGACTTTAAGTGTTCATAAGAATCCTGCGTTCTCCTTAATTCGGTGCTTGTGCAGTCAGGTATAGAAGAAATGCGCACTCACCGGAACGCATAATAAAATGCGCGTTTGTATAATAAATCCTGATGTCATCAAAAGGTCATCTGAGATAAGTCAGGAATAGGGTTGAATCCCTCTCAAGGTGGATGGATCCTGGGACTTTAAATGATCATCAGGAAACACCAGAGTTCCCCTTAAGGGATGGATGGGTGCAGCTCACAGGGTGTACAGGAGGCTCCCTCTCTGGAGACTGGATACTGGGTGTCTGAAAATCAATGCTCCCAGGGGAGTTAAAGCAGAGATATACCTAGGAGGAGCCAATAACGCTGTGACGCCACGCCGCCGGAGCAATGTGCAGCTCCGGCGGCCATCTTAGAGTGTGGACAGTTAGTCCTGTTAGATGTCTTTGCACAGCTATTAATTACATTGCACTTTACCTGGATGCTTTTACCTGGATGATTTTACCTGGATGCTATTTACCTGGATGCTTTTAATACATTCAATTAAAATTATTTAAAATTACTACACTATGGGTATATCTCTGCTTTAGATTCATGATATATATTCACTTGTACCTTTTTATTGTATTTTAATATTTTTAGCGCTGCACATGTTTGTTTATATTGCTTGTTTGAGGTTTCACTTGGTTACCTTGGTGCATAGCGGCTGACCTTTTCATATGTGCGCTCGCATACACCTATTATTTATGTATATGCATGGTGTATTCCAAAGCATTATCTGGGAAGGGCAGTCACACAATATATTAGAATTTAGGAAGGAAAGGTCTACATGAGAGTGTGAAGCTGAATGAAGTCTTACTGAGGTGATACTGCTAAGAACTTTTTTTGGGTTGGAGACTTAGAAAACATGGCAGCCAGCTGACCAGAGATGAGTGACTTGACAGAGGTTATGGAGGTCCCTGATAGTGAAGGAATTATTGTGCTCCAGCTCAGAAATGCTAAAGGAACTAATGAAGGGGACGTTCACTCATGGTGTAAGATGTTAACCAGAGTGCTGCCTTAATGCCACCTCACACATTTTTATAAAGTTACTCTGTCAGCCTCTAGGGGTGTAAGAACATGTCTGTACCTGTGAACCTGCCCACACATGCAGGGATGACAAATCGCAGATCACTTGATTATGACAATGTTGTCATTTTGGTTTGCTATGTGGTGAAAGGTGAAGGTCATTTTTTGCATTCAATAATTTTTATATGATATTTAAATTAGCGTAATAAAGGTATATTGGTTTGGAAAGCGGAGGCTCGTAGTGTTCATGTATAGACTGTCTTGTATAGACTTTTTGGCTGGGGGGTCCCATCCAATTTTTTGCATATTGTAGTCTAAGGAGTGCCTCCAATAACGGGAAGAGCACACTTGTTACTGATCTATATGGTTCCAGTATTTAACATGCTCTGTTATTTTAGCAGCATTATCCCTCTCTAGGATGTGACTACAGAATATCTCCCCTGCTCCTCCTCTCCATAACATAGGGAGGAGGGATCTGTAGTCCACAGAGAAAGCTGGCAACAGTGCTAACTAGTAAGATTGCATCAGAAGCAGAGTGCACAGGAAAGTATTAGCTCAAAGATTTATGGCAGGTATTTTTTTTCACTTATCAAAAAATATAACAATACACTTTCAATGGTATATTTAACAGACCAAATGGGTAGGCTTAAAAGTGGAATATCAGCCCCAACTTTGGTTTTTGATGTTTATGTTGGAGTTGGTGTTGCATTTTTTATGCGTTTTGTGTTTTTTTAGGGTGATAGAAAAGCATGACAGTTATGTTCATGTAGTGCGACTTTGATCTCTGGCACTCAAGTAGCATGAAAGTCAAGTGTGCGCTTCCTCTTATTGGGGGCTGTACAGTATGCACTTAAAAAACTACAGTATGCACTTAAATAAAATTGGACGGCAACCCCCCCACCAAAAGAAGACAGTCTACACAAGAACCTTCGTTCTTAAAAGAGAAGTAGGGCTCCCCCCCCCCATTTATACTTACCTAGGTGGATGTGGCATCTGTCCCCCACTGGTTCTAAGTGTGAGAACACTGACTGCTGACCACTGAGTTCTCACAGCCTCTCTGCGCAGAGAGCGGTGACTCTCAGTCACCGCTCTCTGCTCTTCCCCCACCCCCCAGCGCTCAATGGAGCGCTGGGCTGTGCAGGGGGAGGGAACTGCTGGGTCAGGCTCTCAGCGCTTTTCTGGGAGGCTGAGCCAGGTGCCGCTTCAGACTCTGGGGTGGATCCTGACTTTAAAGTCGATATCTTTCTCCAGCCTGGACCGGCTGAGTGACATCATACCCATGGGATAGCTGTTCTGTTCGGCTATTATAAAATGTGCTTTTTAGTGTAAATTGTTCACAGGAAAATGATTCTTCAAATGTTACAAATGTAATACAAATGTAATGATAAAGAATGTGGTCTGATTTTTTTTTGCCAGCTGTGAGGAAGGTTTGGAGCATGCCATTCCTCATTATATCACTACCTACGCCCCTCTTCTGCTCGTAATCATAGTTAATCCCATCCTTTTCAAAAGGACTGTCTCAGCAGGTAAGAGCACAAAGTATGGTCATTATGGCCTGTCACAAACCATGCACTGTTCTGCACACTCTTTATCCGACCCTTTATCTTTTCTTCTCCAAAGTCTGTGGCATTACTAATCTTAAAATCTGGGCTTTAACACTGACTTTTGCTTTTAACTTGCTACCCTTTCATATCTCTTCTTCATGCTTCCATTAATCTCTCCTAAAAGTATGTTCATTACTATAGAGTTCTTTCTGATAAAAACTACAGTCTCTTCTCAGACTCCCTTGTTTCACTTTTTGAATTCTCTGAACTAACCTCTTCTGACTTTTCAGTCAAACAGCACACTATCACCTACTACTAACAAGCTTGTTGCTGCCAGGAAAGGATCGAGAACTTTCTGGCCCTTTTGCTATGAGGACTCATGCTGCACTGTCAGTAATAGGTGTCCACAATGAAAGGTGAGTGTGGTCTTAAAGTGTTACTGAACCCAGGACACTGCATTCACTATATCTGGCCCCCCACAGTACACACAACATGGAAATGCAATTATTGTAGTAAATATAAACTGTTAAATACATTTTCTCATCAGCAGTTAGAGCAGTCTTGTGACTTCAGCAGATCACTGGTTAAAGATTATAGGAGGAGTTCTCTTTCTGCTCCAGGAGGATGTGAAACCCCTGACCTCTGTCTGGACAGTGCTGATTGGCCCTGTGCTGATCACATGCACTCTCTCAAGAAAAAAAAAAAAACCTCTCTAGCAATACACACCAAACTGAGCATGTGCATGTGCTATTGGCTGCAGTGGCTAATCAAATGCTTGTTATCCAGCTCCTTTAATAGAAGTTGGTCTAATGATCGGCTATTGTTGAACAGAAAGGGCTACACACAGTTTGAAATTCAGCCATTTTCTGCTGAACCGGATGAATTTCATCATGTACAGTCAGGTCCATAAATATTGGGACATCGACACAATTCTAAAATTTTTGGTTCTATACACCACCACAATGGATTTGAAATTAAACGAACAAGATGTGCTTTAACTGCAGACTGTCAGCTTTAATTTGTGGGTATTTACATCCAAATCAGGTGAACAGTGTAGGAATTACAACAGTTTGCATATGTGCCACCCACTTGTTAAGGGACCAAAAGGAATGGGACAGTTGGCTTCTCAGCTGTTCCATGGCCAGGTGTGTTTTTCCCTCATTATCCCAATTAAAATGAGCAGATAAAAGGTCCAGAGTTCATTTCAAGTGTGCTATTTGCATTTGGAATCTGTTGCTGTCAACTCTCAAGATGAGATCCAAAGAGCTGTCACTATCAGTGAAGCAAGCCATCATTAGGCTGAAAAAACAAACAAACCCATCAGAGAGATAGCAAAAACATTAGGCGTGGCCAAAACAACTGTTTGGAACATTCTTAAAAAGAAGGAACGTACCGGTGAGCTCAGTAACACCAAAAGACCCGGAAGACCACAGAAAACAACTGTGGTGGATGACCGAAGAATTCTTTCCCTGGTGAATAAAACACCCTTCACAACAGTTGGCCAGATCAAGAACACTCTCCAGGAGGTAGGTGTATGTGTGTCAAAGTCAACAATCAAGAGAAGACTTCACCAGAGTGAATACAGAGGGTTCACCACAAGATGTAAACCGTTGGTGAGCCTCAAAAACAGGAAGGCCAGATTAGAGTTTGCCAAACGACATCTAAAAAATCCTTCACAGTTCTGGAACAACATCCTATGGACAGATGAGACCAACATAAACTTGTACCAGAGTGATGGGAAGAGAAGAGTATGGAGAAGGAAAGGAACTGCTCATGATCCTAAGCATACCACCTCATCAGTGAAGCATGGTGGTGGTAGTGTCATAGCGTGGGCATGTATGGCTGCCAATGGAACTGGTTCTCTTGTATTTATTGATGACGTGACTGCTGACAAAAGCAGCAGGATGAATTCTGAAGTGTTTCGGGCAATATTATCTGCTCATATTCAGCCAAATGCTTCAGAACTCATTGGACGCCGCTTCACAGTGCAGATGGACAATGACCCAAAGCATACTGCAAAAGCAACTAAAGAGTTTTTTAAGGGAAAGAAGTGGAATGTTATGCAATGGCCAAGTCAATCACCTGACCTGAATGCAATTGAGCATGCATTTCACTTGCTGAAGACAAAACTGAAGGGAAAATGCCCCAAGAACAAGCAGGAACTGAAGACAGTTGCAGTAGAGGCCTGGCAGAGCATCACCAGGGATGAAACCCAACGTCTGGTGATGTCTATGCGTTCCAGACTTCAGGCTGCAATTGACTGCAAAAGATTTGCAACCAAGTATTAAAAAGTGAAAGTTTGATTTATGATTATTATTCTGTCCCATTACTTTTGGTCCCTTAACAAGTGGGAGGCACATATGCAAACTGTTCTAATTCCTACACCGTTCACCTGATTTGGATGTAAATACCCTCAAATAAAGCTGACAGTCTGCAGTTAAAGCACACCTTGTTCGTTTCATTTCAAATCCATTGTGGTGGTGTATAGAGCCAAAAATGTTAGAATTGTGTCGATATCCCAATATTTATGGACCTGACTGTATGTACCGAGCTTTAGTCTTTGGACTGCTGTTTTTCTTTTTTTATACCACATCTCTTATCAAATTTTTTCTCTTCCTTTGGCCTTCAATACTACAATTTTTTGCAGAACTGACCTAAGATTTAAGGGCACACTGTGACGAACGCGGTGCCTGACCCCTGCCCTTCTCACCAACTCATGACAAAGGATAAGCCAATCTCACCCTGCGCTGTCACTTGTGTAACATTTCCACTCTCAGCTTGTACCCTGCACAAAGATTTTCCAGCTCGCGGGACCACAATCTATGTGCCAGCAGTTTGAGAGCTATTGTCACTGGGTTAGGTTAATTACACAATTAACCTTTCAAACACCAAATTGCCACCAGATAGCTTTGGGCCTGTCAACCCTCCACAATGTTAGCAAGAACAAATGTGAACAATAAACGTCTGTAACACACACTGTCACCATAGACAAGTATATTCAGAAGATTATTATATACAGTAGCACTCTTCAAGAGACAAGGATTCTTTAGCTCAGTGGTTCTTAACCTGGGTTCGATCGAACCCCAGGGGTTCGGCGAGTCAGTCTTGCGGGTTCGGCGGAGGTGAAGACCCACACTCGACTCATATGATTCGTGCAGTAAATATTCATTATTATGTTTTTGTTTTTGTGTGAAAATCATGTTTTAATGGTTTTATTCTTTGTTCTTAACGGTTTTGTTCATTTTGTGCACCTATGTATAAATATATACCTAAATATATACCTATGTTTTGAATTTTAAAAATCATATTTTATTTTTCCAATTAAGAAGGGTTTGGCGAGTGCGCATATGAAACTGGTGGGGTTCAGTACCTCCAACAAGGTTAAGAACCACTGCTTTAGCTTGCATTAAAAGCTTTAGAGACAGTTTCAACACTTTTCAAAATAGGGTTTATTACTAAAAAGGTCAACATGGTGCAATTAAAATATTTACAGAAAGGGATGTTACAAATACATAAAGAGAACAATAAAGCAACAAAGAAATAAAAGAAAAGAGTTAAGAAGGCAGAATACTTGCAAAATCCTGGTTTTAGCAGAGTCTAATTGTCCGAGCAAAAACGTTGCCCTATCTCTTAAGTCCGTTAAGATGTTCCTTGATTAATGGTAAACTAGAGCTCAATCTTCACAAATCCTGTCATCCCTTTTTTCTATGATATCAAGGGGGTGTGGACAGAGACCTACTGACCAATAATCTGGTTTAAGGGATGAGTGCTAGAAGTCCCAACTACAGTTTTACACTAATATTAATAACCTCCAATACGTGCAGGTGGTATTCTAGCAACTGGCAGATTATTATTCTGAATTATATTTCGAACCCAGGGATACCATACACATTGTACCTTTTTCACCCAGGAGGGAAGAGACTGCTTTCTCCCCTTTCCTATGTGCTAACATAGTCAAGTATGACCTTCATTTGTTCGGCATGATATTTCCTATTCAAATATATACCTAATTTTAATGTGCCCTGTTGCTGTTGAATTCTATGAATTGTACATGGAATTGTTACATGTGGAACAGACGTTTTATGGAATGCTCTGCAGTCCTAGAGCTCTAATGGCCTTACAGGTCATGTGTGACTGCTTGACTGAGTTATTATTGTTTTATGATAGGGCAGAGGAATGTGTTTTTCATGGTTCTTGGAAACAGACATCCTGCGAAGACTAATTAGCTGTTTACAGCCCTGAACGCTGGCGGCTATTTGTGTTTTAATTAAGATAAGAGGCTCTTTTGAAGTTCCAAAAAGTTACAGCTACAAATTCCAGTTTTCAGGAGGAGGGGAGGAAGATTATTGCTCATGAAAAACAAAAATGGCTGCCGCGTACAGGTTCCATGTCCTTATTGCGCACAATCGTCACACACACCTTTAGAATTTCAATAAGATTTAAAAAAAATGTCAAAATCTAGAGCCGCACAACAAGAAAAAATCCAATTGCTCTCTTAAAAAAATGTTTAGACAAGCCAAATGAATGCCGTTCATTCCCTCCCAACTGTCTGTGAAATGGAAGGACCAAATATACTAGACAGGGGTAAGGGAATGATGCTGACACTACAGAATAAATCTTACATAAGGCCAAAGATAGTGTTAATAACTGCACAAATATTTATGCAATTTCAGGACTAAAAGGATGGCCTGCCTAGCCACTGGCTAGGGGGTCACTAGCAGTCTGCTGGCATTGGAACCCATGTTCTCTGGTGGAGTGATTCTTTGTACTCCTTAAAGGAACATGGATTACTCCAAAAAAGAAATGGTTTAAGGTAATCCCAGAAGGTCAACAGTAACCCAGAGAATGGCAAAATGTCACATTTACCCCTAACTATAGCTGTCTTCTGTGTTCTTCACCTATAGCAGCCCTCTTTCCCATAAGGCAAGCAGGCCTACCAGTACTCGTTACCCCAGGACTTTTACACAATGATATAGTGCCTGGCTACCATGCCGGGTAGGCGTGAACTGAACACAGCAAATGAGTACTTGCGGTTGGCAGACAGGCAGAGTGGTTCAATGACAGTCCAGGTACAAGGCAGTCAAGGTTCAGAATAGTTAGGTTAAATCCATAGTGAAAAGGCAAACAGAGTTCAGAGAGTAGTCGATGTCCAATCTGAGGTCATCAACTAGGGAATCCAAACTGACAGACGAACAGGGAGCTTGGAGCATGTGTTACAAACACAATATCACAAGCATTAGACTACAGGCCTGGATGGCTTAAATCAGGTTTGATCTCCACCCAAAGACTGACCACATCAATCACCTTGCAGGTGGAAAGACAGGCAGGGAGATTGTATCACAACCAAAACCAGTATGCTGGAATGAGAACAGCAGCTGTGTTGGAGCAGGAGTGCTACCCACTTCTGACACAATAAGGGAAAGTCAGTGGCCAGAAGGCCTAACTCACTAGTTGGTGGGTCCACGGCAGTTCCACAAAAGCCAATGGATGGTCCTGCTCTCTCCCACAGCACTTCCAGATTGTCTTCTCCTTGAGTGTCAGGTACAGCTGCTGACTCTTATTAAAATGCAGGTGCAACCTATACCAGATTACAGCCACAGTCTCTTACCAGATCAGCAGCAGTCTCTCACTGGATCCAACATGTGACACATGGGACCCTAGCATACAGAGACTCCTCACACAGGCAGCCCAGTACAGGTCACCCTGGCAGCAGCAGTCTCTCAGCAGTCCTGTACACTGTCTCCCGGCTCACTGCAGTTCTGTTCAGATCAGCAATGGTAGTCCCTTGCAAACAGGCTCCCAGCACCTTTTTCAGGACAGGCCACTCTCAGGGACTGCACACTCCAGCAGCCCCTTTGAGTATGTGAGTTTGGTGGGTTAGGCTTTGGCTGCTGCAGGAGCCATTGACTGTCCTCTTCAGGTTCCTCTCTTTGTAGCTTCCCAGTCCAATCATGACAAGGGAGAGGAAGGAGACACCAACAGCATTAGTGGATGCCTCGAATGCCTAGGCCATGTGGCAGCTGTACCCCTTAAAGGGCCACTGGCCAGGGCTTCACTGTAAATAGTGCAGTCATTCTCCTCACCCCACACATTTTCTACCTGAGAGTTACCCTGAATTCAGACTTCTTCATTTCTCATGTTTAGAACATAAGTCTTGTCACTTCCTTTTTCATAACATCCTAGAAATGTGCATTCCTCAAAAGTCCACTAAATGTGGAGCCCACACCATTATAACTTCTTGTCTTGGCTAAATCAAAATTCTCATATCTGGTATTCCATTAACAAGACTATCACAAATGCTGCAGAAAGATGTATTTCTCTCTCTCACCATTCCATCTTTGCTATGTTTTTGCCAGTTTCCTTATTGGTTCATTATAAATCTGATAATAATATTGAAGTACTTTTGTGATTCCATCAACACTCTTCATGCCTTTGCCCCCACCCTTATTTCTGACCTCATAAATACCATACATCAAACTCTGCAATCTTCCAATGACCTCCAGCATTACTGCTTTCTTTATTCATAACCTTATCACATCTATTGATTCAAGATTTCTGTAAAGATGCCTTCCCATCTTTTACCATGTAGCAAGGTCCTATCACCTCCAACCATTGCCATCTCTTTTACCTTTCATATCTAGTGTTCTCCCATCTCTTAGATTAAACATCCATTTGGGCTGGTCCCTTCCTTCCCACTGAGTCATATTTTAATATATTTTTTTTATTTGTAATTTACCCCTCTTATTATTGAATATACAGTGCTGTGTTAATATGTTGACACTTTATAACAAATTCATAATACTCATATTAATAACCTTATATTTTGTGTGTTGTTAGTTGCCACATTATTGAAAGGAAGACAAGGAATCTATACAGAAAATGAAAGACGTCTAGGAACAGAAATTCAGATTCGTTTTTTCAAGATTATGTTGGTTTTCATGATATGGTAACTGATTCCCTTTTTTGTTGACTAGAAAGCAAAAACATAAAAGTTAAGATGATTTTACAATGCCATTGTTACATATTCTGGTAAATTTGTGAATATAAACTACAGTAAATGCACCTTTGGGAACTGTTATACAAACTGGAAGTTTCTGTGACAAACTGACAACATGCGTCGCTGCATTTTCAGTAGTTTATAAGCGCTAAAGCATGAAATTCCACCTTTAAGTAGCTATTTCTATTTTCTTTGCATAGTCCTTCATAGTTACTGACAAGGATTAATTACTTAGGCTACTTTGCAAAAGTCTTTCATCAGAAGTTTTGATGGAGGTATGGGTTTTAAAGCAACGTTTTCATTAACCAAATACATTTCCAAGCAGGCATACCTAGAAAAGAAAACAGTGAACACTTTCCTTTTTTTGCTGTCAATACCATCAGAACTCCACTCATTTTACAAGAAATCCTCCTCTGAGAAACCATCACTTTTAGGAGCGACTATCTTCTTGGCCGTCCTAGATCTCACTGAATGTTCTCACTGAATCCCATGCCATTGCTGTATACTGTAGTGGCGTGAGGTCATTGGGAAGAACCCTTGAGTTCTGCAGGGGACTGAGGAGATCAACGACCCCAGATTCTCAGCGGAGGTAATCTTATGAATGGAGAAGTGTTCTGATGGTGTGAGCAGCAGGAGAGATAAGTATTTGCTCTCTTCTTTTCCAGGTATGCCTATTTTGTTATTAATCCCTTTGCACCAACAGTACACAAATATGCGGCTTCTCGGCTGGTGGGCCTTGACGCCAAGAGGTCTCATATTTGCATACTCAGATGTAAACAAACATGTGCCAAGATCGCACACCATGCATGCTCCCAGCACAGTTACTGGCTCGTGACCGAAAGCTCACATCGGTGACAGCCAATCCCAGCGGTCACATGATCGGAAAGCTCAAACTGGCAAGTAGCGACCAGAAGCTTTCCGTCAGGCACCAGGGTTAAAAGATAATGACCATGGGGTTGCTTTGCTAAAACTGGAGAGTGCATAAAGAAAGATTATTATTATTATTATTATTATGTAGTGTTCCTATTGCTAGTACAATTGGTTGCTTTGGTGAAACTCAGCAAGAACCCAAAATATGATCGAGGATAGGATTTGTAGTTGACCTGATTACTTTAAACTGTCAAAGCCCTGAAGCAGCAAAGCAACCCCAAATCATAACATTTCCCTAGCCATGTTTTACAGTTGGTATGTGGTGGCTCTCCTGAAATACTGTCTTTGGTATGTGCCATCCATGGAGGGGATTTGCTAAAACTGATGTACTCAAAATCTGGTGTTGCTGTGCATAGTAACCAATCAGCTTCTAACTTCAGCTTGTTCAATTATGCTTTGAGAAAAAAAAGCTAATTGGTTTCTATGCAGAGCTGCACCGGATTTTGCACTCTCTGATCTTAGTAAATCAACCTCAATGCATCTTATAAGAAACATTCAAGGGGGTGGATTTACTAAAGGCAAACAGACTGTGCACTTTGCAAGAGCAGTTCTCTGGAACATAGTAAATGAGATGAAGCTTCGTGTCGCAAAGAATACCCAATCACAAGCAAGAAAAAAAACAGCATTTTGTCTTGCATATGATTGGATGATGAAAGTCAGAAGAGCTTCCCCTAATTTCCAAAGCTGTAGGACAACTACACTTATGAAGTACACAGTCTATTTGCCTTTTACAAATCGATCCCAAAGTCTGTAGATGTCTGAAATAAGATTGATATCCATGCCAGAGAACACACCAGTGTTCTCTTCTGCAGATGTTAAAAGCCCAATTGATCTCACAGCCAAAAATATTCAGTGCAATTATCTCCCTGCTGTTTGCACAACTATAGGTCTGACTCAGTGGAAGGTGCGATGAGAGACTGCTGCTCTCATAGAGGGCAGCGGTCCTTCTTTGCAGCCTAGCAGTAAAGAATTTTGACTGGTGCTGGGACTATTTGTTTAAGATTTGAGAAATACATTTCTATTTCATTTTTTTTCTTTATACTTATTTTTAAATATTTTGTTTATACTATTTAAGCAATTCTGACATGTCTGAAATTACATAATAACTGATCCGCATAATCTTACATTTTAATTGTAAATACTTCCTCTAGTGCAGTGGTTCTCAACTTTCCTAATACCGCGACCCTTTAATACAGTTCCTCATGTTGTGGTGACCCCCAACCATAAAATTATTTTCATTGCTGCTTCATAACTGTAATTTTGCAGTGGGAGGACTAGTGCCACATCATTGGTGTCAGTGGAAGGAGTAGTGCTACATCACTGATGTCAGTGGGATGAATAGTGTCCCATCGTTGGTATCAGTGGGAGGAATAGTGCCCCATCATTGGTATCAGTGGGAGGAATAGTGCCCCATCATTGGTATCAGTGGGAGGAATAGTGTCCCAGCATTGGGGTCTGTGGGAGGAATAGTGTCCCAGCATTGGTGTCTGTGGGAGGAATAGTGTCCCATCTTTGGTATCAGTGGGAGGAATAGTGCCACATCGTTGGTGTCAGTGGGAGGAATAGTGCCACATCACTGATGTCAGTGGGAGGAATAGTGTCCCATCGTTGGTTTCAGTGGGAGGAATAGTGCCCCGTCATTGGTGTCAGTGTGGGAGGAATAGTGCCCCATCATTGATGTCAGTGTGTGTGTGGGCGGGGGAATAGTGCCCCATCATTGGTGTCAGTGGGAGGAGTAGTGCCACATCACTGATGTCAGTGGGAGGAATAGTGTCCCAGCATTGATGTCTGTGGGAGCAATAGTGCGCCATCATTGGTGTCTGTGGGAGGAATAGTGTCCCATCTTTGGTATCAGTGGGAGGAATAGTGCCCCATCATTGGTGTCTGTGGGAGGAATAGTGTCCCATCATTGGTGTCTGTGGGAGGAATAGTGTCCCATCATTGGTGTCTGTGGGAGAAATAGTGTCCCATCATTGGTGTCTGTGGGAGAAATAGTGTCCCATCTTTGGTATCAGTGGGAGGAATAGTGCCACATCATTGGTGTCAGTGGGAGGAATAGTGCCCCTTCATTGGTGTCTGTGGGAGGAATAGTGTCCCATCATTGGTGTCAGTGGGGGGAGGAATAGTGCCCCATAGTTGGTGTCAGTGTGGGGAGGAATAGTGCCCCATCGTTGGTGTCTGTGGGAGGAATAGTGTCCCATCATTGGTGTCTGTGGGAGGAATAGTGTCCCATCATTGGTGTCTGTGGGAGGAGTAGTGCCACATCACTGATGTCAGTGGGAGGAATAGTGTCCCAGCATTGATGTCTGTGGGAGCAATAGTGCCCCATCATTGGTGTCTGTGGGAGGAATAGTGTCCCATCTTTGGTATCAGTGGGAGGAATAGTGCCACATCATTGGTGTCAGTGGGAGGAATAGTGCTCCTTCATTGGTATCAGTGGGAGGAATAGTGCCCCATCATTGGTGTCAGTGGGGGGAGGAATAGTGCCCCATCGTTGGTGTCAGTGGGGGGAGGAATAGTGCCTCATCGTTGGTGTATGTGTGGGAGAAATAGTGCCCCATCATTGGTATTAGTGACACCAATGATGGGGCACTATTCCTCCCACTGACACCAATGATACTTACCTTGCTGACCCCTGCTCCAGCCTGGGCTCGCTCCCTCCCTCTCCCATCTACAGCCAGCATACCTGGCTGCAGCAGAAAATTTGCACGGTACAGACACTTACCGATCAGCTGTCTTCCTTCTCTGGCCGCTCTCCTCTTCACTCGCTCCGGCAGCTCCCTTACTCAGTCTTCTTTGATCTACGTGCGCTGCCGCTCGGCTCCTCCTCTCCAAGCTCCACCTCCTCGCCGGTGATTGGCCGCCTGTGTGCCTCTCCTGAGCTACAGTTCCGGTGGCCAATCACCGGCGAGGAGGCGGAGCTGTTGAGTGATCCCGGAGGTGTGGCCAGGTGACAGGGGCAGCATGTCATCCCTCCCACACATCGCCTGAGACGGATAGAGGAGCGGTGTCTCGGTTCCTAAGACCATCGGAAATATGTGTTTTCCGATGGTCTTAGGCGACCCCTGTGAAATGGTCGTTCGACCCCCAAAGGGGTCGCGACCCACAGGTTGAGAACTGCTGCTCTAGTGGCTATCTGCATATATGAAGAAATGTATTTAGTATTCCATGCCTAAAGTACTGGAGCACTCAGAATCTGGTGCAGCTGTGCATGGTAGCCAATCAGCTTCTAACTTCAGCTTGTTCAATTAAAAATAAAACCTGAAAACTGATTGGTTTCTATGCAGAGCTACACCAGATTTTGCACACTCCAGTTTTAGTAAATAGCCCCCATGGCATTTTAAATGTCTTTATAGTGACAACCCTCATTTAAAAGTGGCAGCTTTCTGTAGCCTGACATAGAGTACAACTGATGTCAATGCCAACATTCAGAACTGTGTCCATACTATGGACATTTAACTATTTTCATATCCTTAACAAGCAGCAAATGGACTTTAACCATATGTTTAACCAAAACCAATGGGACTTTAATGATGCCTTTAATTAGCAAAAACAACAAACCATTAAAATACGTATACTCAGGGCTGCTGTTAGAAACCATGAGGCCCCATACAGCTAACCTGACAGCCCCCCCCCCCCCCCACAAAAACAGAGTTTACTATGTTTCAGTTATGAATGAACACAATGAGTCATCTGTACTCATTGTGTTAATTCAGGAAAGGAAGGGGCTGGTAAATGTGACATATTTACTGGACCCTTCCCCCACTCTCCATCCTGAAGGATCCTATTGTGTGCTTGCAGCTGCTGGTGGGAAGGAGAGGAGGGAAGCTGGCAGCACTGTGGGGGTACACAGGGGGGCCTGGGCAGCAGGGGGAAACATATGGTGCACAGGGAGGGTTTTGGGTGTGGGGGGCTATTACTGGAATCAGCGCAGATCTAACTGCACTCCTATGATCCATAGGAGAAGTACAGCCAAAAAAGCTTTGGTTATACTTCTCTTTTAAGTCACATTTATGAAATATTTATATACACAAAACTGGAGGCATAATCTTCCCATGCATGCAAAAAATGCTGAGGGACATTGGAGGAATGGGAATGGGAATTAGAAGCAAATGCTTCTGAAGTTGTTTTTTATCTCTGTTTCTGAAGCCTGCCCTTAGGTTCCCCAAACAGTTCATATTTTGTAAAGATCTACCCAAGATGCTTCCACTTATTACTCATATGTGAGATTACCTTTAAACCATTAGTCATTGTTAGGACTTCAGGACAGGATTTTGGATACACTGCCTCACATATTAACCCGTTTCCTACACTAAAATATGTATTTTCTAACCCTAAGATTTACACCAATTATTTCTCTGTTTTGCTCCAATAATGGGATGGTTTTACCAACACAAAGCTTTCAAAATGGTTGCCTTACTATCTGTTGTAACCTCAAGGTATGGAGTGACCCTTTGTGCATCTAAAAACATGCATGAGCATGTGCATGAAAAATAAACATGATGACTGTTCTTAATTGGCCTGCTGTGTATGTTAGAGCAGCCATACAAAGGCTAGGTTCACACTTAAGTGGGTGTGGGACTATGTGTAAATCAAACACTTTCCCGCACAAGCACCAAAAATGCACTGCTGTTTGCAGATGCACAGGGATGCCATTAATTCCTAATGGCTTCCCCACACATTGGAATCTGCAGCGCTTTTACCCATGCTGGAAAGCACATAGCACTATGTGGTTTCCCTGTGGCTGTGATTTTAGAAGGGTGCAGAGACCTTTTTCCTACATTTCCCTCAGGTACAGCAGTACATTCAAATAAATGGGCTGCTGTGTCCACGCAAAAGCACCCTCATGGAAACCACAGTAGTGTGAACCTTGTCTAAATGAGAAGCTTGTGAAACAAGGCCATGTCTGCTCAGTAATAGAAATGGTTTTACAAGTACATCAAGTATTTTTTTCCAATAAAGTATCTTGAAATTTCTGATACCATGGAGTTATTTTTGTATTACATACAGGTATGTGTTTAGGGGGATGATGGGCTGTAATAAATGTGACTGCTCTTAGCATAAATGGCACTTTTATCTTTTTATCAGTTGGTTTTCCAATGTCATCAATGAGAGCCTTTTGTTCTATCTGGAGCTGCAGCCAGGCATGAATGGAGACCAGCTGAAGAATGTCAGGAATGCAGCACTTATCACATGGTTCATCATGGTAAGCCAGGCATGACTTCAATAAGCTTGGATATTATTATTAATGACTAAGTGCCAGATACCATGCTTCCAGTTATTTTAAGTGTTCTGCATGCTTTTGTCCAGGTTCTTACCATTGTAAACTGAGAACTAAAACAAACTATATACAGCATATATAGAGCAAAAGCCAAATGTGTACTACATGCTAAGTTATTACTATTATTAATTATAATAACATCAGATAAATGATAAAATAATAAATCATTAAACTAATATTGGAATAAGAAAATACTATCAATGTATCCATTTAGGTTATATGTGACACCAGAGTAATCCATATTCACCTTGTAAACACAGAAGTCTAAGTAGACATTGACTAACCAATCCATACACTGAAGGATGAGGTGACCTGACCCTCCATGTTTACGCTTTTGCACACGTTTAAAAAATAATTTTAGGCCTAAAGATTACATATAACCCCCAAAACATTATATATTTTCTGAAGGCAGTCACCCAATAGAAAAAAATGTTGCTAGTTCCAATGCTTTATGAAACATGATATTACCGAAAATATTTAGTAAATGCACAAGTTCAGTAAAAAACACACTAAAGTTAGTTTTGGGGCACTCAAATGCAATTAATTACCCAATTTTTGATGAAACATAAAAGATGAGGTTGCACCTAGTATATACGCAACACATCAAACCTTAAATTTGTGTGCGCCCGTGAAATAACGACAAACTTCAGTAACATATTTCTTTTATAGGAGACACTTTAAAAGCCCGATATAGGTCATCAGTTTAGCATTATGGAGGAGGTATGGTGCTAGAATTATCTCTCTCACGCCGGCGTGCATGGCGATAAGTAACATGTGTATCGCAACAGACATTTTTATATGTAGGTGCCCATGATGAGTGTGTTTACGTTTGTACATGCTTATATGTGGGTGGGGGTCTCAAATTTATTTTTAGGAGATTTTATGCGCTTGGGTTTAACTTAAATTTTTTAAATTTAGATTTTTTTTTTATTTTAAAGGACGATGAGTTTCGGGGCGTGTCCTCTTTGTCAAATCCTTCTGAACTTGACAATGCGTTTTGAGGTGCATCCTCTTTGTCAAGTCTTCCTGAACCTGACAATACATTTTGAGGCATGGCCTCTTTATCAAGTCCTTCTGGACTTGACAAAGAGGCCACCCTTCTAAATGCATCATCCTGGAGACTCTGAAACACTTCCTTCTATCCCAGCCTCTTTCCAGAGAGTTGGCGGTATGTCTCTTTCGATGACACAGGTTCAGGTCACACGACTTATGGTGATTCAATTCCGGTGACGTGGCCCCAGTTTGCACACCAGGCCTAACATCAGGTTATCTGGAAACACCAGACCTGTATGATCCTTGGCTATTGGAGTGGCCACCTCGCAAGGGGTGGCCAATTTCGATCCATGTATGGCCGGCTTAAAAGTGGATTTCCTCTTACTTGGAGAAAGTTCTACTCACTTCTGTGTCTAGAACAGTAAGTAAAGAGCAATCACCCATCTGAATACAGACTAAAAATACTTGACAGGGGTTTTAATCATTCCCTACTACAGAATAAAAAGAAAGTTACAACTTGCCCTACTTGGTACACTGATGGTGTAGTGCTTAACATTTTTACCACATACAGATCTTGCAGCCTTTCTTCAAAACATTATTGTGATAAACCATAGTCTGACCAAACAACAGATATAAAGAGAGGGGACACACTGACCTAAGTACAGGGATAATTAACGAACCTTTAATGATAAACAAACAGTTTAGCTTACAAGAGTTGATAGGGAGTTCCTGCATCAGTGAAAGACAGAAACAACCAGCCCCCTGGCGCCAGCTTTGGAACAAGGTGATCTTTAGAAGTCTGTCCTGGATCTTGGCTAATAGATGAGAAAGGTAGCACGGTGGGACCTGCCAATACCTGGAATGTAGCAGGCTGCAGTGGCATCTTCGCAGTTTTGGACGGGGAGACTTTTACAGTAATATGTTTACACGTTTTACTAAGCAATGCATTTTTGAGGGACCTCCTTCTTTTATCAAGCCTACCATTCCCTACTATATTCAACACTGCAGAAAACAGTTCTGGCTTTAATATGCTTTAAAGTGTATTTCCAGTCTTGCGACGGTGTTTTGTTATTTGTTTCCATTTACACAGCATACCTAAAATAATTCAAATATTTCTTAACTGTTTCTTTAGAGTGGAATTATACTGCACACTGGTATGCAAGCTATTCTGCTAAATACCTTTTCTCATCAGCAGTATATAGCAGTCTTTTGACTTCTATCAGTGTCCAGCGGAGCACTGGCTAAAGCTTGTAGGAGGAGTTTTCATTCTCCTCTGACTGTGCTATGAGGCTGCATAACCCCTGACCCTCTGTCTAGACAGTGCTGATTGGCCCTATGCTGACCACATGCACCCTCCCAAAGAAAAAAAAACTCTCTTGCAATATACACCAAACTGAGCATGTGCAGAGTGACTTCAAGAGCTCTGTGCTATCAGCTGGATGGATTGGGGACAACAGAGAAATGGGAGGATCAGAGAAGACAGGATCAAACAGCCTTTTCACACAATGCAGAGGATTAAACCCTTGGGTTCCACAGGGAGTATAACAAGCATGCTTTACTGCATATACAGACTGATTTTATTGTTGTGGGTTTAGTAACATTTTAAATAGGGAGAACTTAGGTAGGTAGTTTATAGTAGGCAAGTAAAAAACCCTTCAAAATGTAAACAGCATTTTAAAATAAAATGTTTTCAGTTAAGCTTTGTGAATGGGAACACAACAAATATAAAGTAGTTGTTATCCTAATTATTATTATTATTATACAGGATTTATATAATGCCAACAGTTTGCTCAGCGCTTTAAATTAGGCTGCAAAAGTCAAAATACACTTCAAGTTCACAACACAAAAGTTTTCCCAACAAATTAAAGTACAAGAGAGCGCTTCCCTCTCTTCTGACCACATAGAATACATTGTTGGAATCCTATTTAAAGTAGTGTTCCACCCACAAAAGGAAGTTCCACTGGCCTCCTCCTCTGCTCCTAGTAAGGATCTGGCACTTTTGGGGAGCAGGTACCCAATTTTCACAGGTACTCACTCCGACTTCCACTCCAACTGCCTAGGCAATTTGAAGCAGAAGCTCCCCCCCCTACCCACAGTCTTCTAGGACATGTGACAAGTCCCAGAAGACTGCAGGACCATTCACAGTGCGCAGTGCTGCTCGCGCATGTGCAGTGGGCACCCAGCTGTGATGCTGCAAGCTGCCCATAGCAAACATCCCGGTGCTAGGGAGAGAGAGGACACAAACTGAAAACCTCTGGGCCAAGCACAGCGCTGGATCATGGGACAGGTGAGTGGCTGTTTATTAAAAGTCAGAAGCTACAGTTTTTGTAGCTGCTGACTTTTAATTTTTACAAACATGACCAGAGCTCCATTTTTATTCCCTAACTTTGTTTTCTTAGAAGTGACTGCTTTCCATATGCACTGCAAATTGCAATCTGCAAAGCTTATTGTATTATCAGCTCCCAGTATACAGTATGCTATGTCTTTGTGCAATCTTAAACTTATACATTTTCTATATTTTTTCTATTAAGGGCATACTGAATCCAATGCAGGGATTCCTCTTTACTTTGGCGTTGTATGGATGGACAGGATGGAACATTGATTTCAGGCTAAAGCACAAGGAAATCTCATTTGAACATTTGACCAGTACATCTGTGGCTGAAAACAATGGCCGAATCGGTTCTTTCTTGAACTACCCTGGTTACATCCAGGACCCCACCAAAGCTGAGATGGGGAACAGCCAGCAAACGGATGAGGCACTGAGCATGCTTTCTGAAGGTAATGGGAGTATAGCTGAGAGGATAACCAGGCACTCCCCTATTTACCAAGGCTGGTAGTTCCTAATTATGCTGCTCTGTCTGTCCAACCATTCCTTATTATATCAGGGCCTCTATAGAAGGGTTTATGTCTCATTGTACAGAACTGCTGTGAATTGATAACATATTTTTCAGAAAATAAGCTATGGAAATGATAACAGTGTTATTGATTATATGAACGTGACTACAGAGTATGTTTAATTGCATGTTGATATAATTCCAGGTTACATTTACAATTAGCTATTATTGGTCTGAACATTAAACCGCTTCTACAAATCCATCTGGCCATATTAAATGTGTGTTTAACTTTAAATTACAAATCCATTTGACCATATTAAATTAACTTTCAGCTGTTATCCTCCATCACAGCCTATCACTCTCTGCTCATTTCCTTATACTTTGGATGGGTTGTGAGGGGTTTTACCTCATGATCAGTTCACCTAACATGGGAATTTGTGATTTTGTTAGGTGCTGAGTTAAAGTAAAAGAGAATTACTACAACTATGTTAATACAAAAAAAAAATTATTTATATAGGCCTCTGTGTTTAACATTTTTTACTTTGTCTGTGTCTGACAGACAGTAAAAAAGGAGGTAAATAAAATCTTTTCATTAATGGGATCAAGGAAAGGGGACATTCGCAGCTGCTGCAGAAAGAGCAGAAATATAAAATTGTGCATAGCAGTTTAATTAATAAACATTCCCCATGGTAGTCTACATGTTCTAAAGGTTACCCCTTAAATGGCAGACTGCCACATGAAATTACTATTGGAAGGGTATTTCTGGTCATAAAAACTGCAACACCATACAGTCATAGTCTCTTTAGTTGGAATGACTTCGCTATGTCTCTCTGGTAGTTCATCCTGGTCTGCTACTGTGATGTTTAAAATGTATGTACCCTGTGTATCCCTAACAGCCTACATAGACACTGTGGACAAAATCAACTCTACTTCTTTGCCCCACCATTTCCACCGTCATTCATAAAAGTCTCTATAGACCATCTCCTATCCTGTTGTCCTCTGCTAATGTAAATCTAGAAACATTGCAGTTTGTTAAAATAATTTGATAGTTTCTGGTAGGCATGCACATATATATATATATCAGGCATAACTTAACTACCACCGACCTAATTTTTATTAGGTCCCCCTTTTGCTGCCCCAAAACAGCAACCAAAGCAGCAACCAAAAGCAGCACTGACCTGTTGAGGCATGGACGCTACTTGACCTCTGAAGGTATGCTGTGGTATCTGACACCAAACCTGCGGTAGCAGATCCTTTATTCCTGTAAGTTGCAGTGTGGGGTCTCCATGGATCGGGCTTGTTTTGTTTTGACTCATTGTGGTGTTCCTCAAACCATTCTTGAACCATTTGTACAGTGTTGCAGGGGCATTATCCTGCTAAAAATGCCACTACTATCAGAGAATACTTTTTTCATGAAGGTCAGCAACAATGTTTAGGTAGATGGTAAGTGTCATCCACATGAATGGTAGGACCCAAGGTTTCCAGCACAACATTGTCCAAAGTATCATACTGCCTCTGCCGACTTGCCCTCTTCCCATCATACATCCTGGCTTCATTTCTTCCCCAGGTAAGCAGCACACATGCACCTGACCATCTGCATGATATAAAAGAAATCATGATTCATCAGACTAGGCCACCTTCTTTTGCTCCTTGGTCCAGTTCTGATGTTGCGCATAGTAGGCACTTTTGGCTGTGGATACTGGTCAGCACGGGCACCCTGAACAGTCTGTGGCTACCAGCCCCATACACATCAAACTGAGATGCCCATGTTTCCAGCTTTCAACACATCAACTTCAGGGACAACATGTTTACTTGCTTCCTAATATATCCCACCGACTTCAAATAGCATGATAACGAGATATTCAATGTTACGCACTTAACCTGTCATTGGTCTTGAAGTTATGACTGATCACTATATATATATATATATATATATATATATATATATATATATACATACAATTGTGTTCAAAATAATAGCAGTCAGACATCACTAACCTGATCAATCACTGTTTTTGGTAGAAATGATATTTCTACATGGCAACTAATTTACTAGCAGGTGTAGAGTAATAGAAATCCAACAGACCCAACTGTCATGACATGCATGCTGCTGATTCCGTGTAATTGAATCACTAATTGAAAGGGGCATGTTCAAAATAATAGCAGTGTGGAGTTCTATTAGTGAGGTCATTCATTCTTTGAAAAACAGGTGGCAATTATTGCCCTTATTTAAGGAAGGAAGGAAGGCAGCAAATGTTGTACATGCTGGTTACAGTGCATTTCTCTCTGAAATTCTGAGGAAAATGGGTCTTTCCAGACATTGTTCAGAAGAACAGCGTACCTTGATTAAAAAGTTGCTTGGAGAGGGGAAAACATATAAAGAAGTGCAGAAAATGATAGGCTGCTCAGCTAAAATGATCACAAATGCTTTAAAATGGCAACCAAAACCTGAAAGACGTGGAAGAAAGCTAAAAACTACCATTCGAATGGATAGAAGAATAGCCAAAATGGCAAGGACTCAGCCAACAATCAGCTCCAGGAAGATCAAAGAAGGTCTAAAGTTACCTGTGAGTACTGTTACAATTAGAAGACGCCTATGTGAAGCCGAGCTATCTGCAAGAAGCCCCCGCAAAGCCCCATGGTTGAAAAAAAGACATGTGCTGAAGAGGTTATAATTTGCCAAAGAGCACATTGATTGGCCTAAAGAGAAATGGCGCAACATTTTGTGGACTGATGAAAGTATGATTGTTCTTTTTGGGTCTAGTGGCCGGAGACAGTTTGTCAGACGACCCCCAAACACTGAATTCAAGCCACAGTACACTGTGAAGACAGTGAAGCATGGTTGCGCAAGCATCATGATATGGGGATGTTTCTCATACTATGGTGTTGGGCCTATTTATTGCATACCAGGGATCATGGATCAGTTTGAATACATCAGAATACTTGAAGAGGTCATGCTGCCTTATGCTGAAGAGGAAATGCCCTTGAAATGGGTGTTCCAACAAGACAATGACCCCAAACAAAACGTGCAACATCTTGGTTCCAGACCAACAAGATTGACGTTATGGAGTGACCAGCCCAATCCCCGGATCTTAATCCAATAGAAAACTTGTGGGGTGACATAAAAAATGCAGTTTCTGAGGCAAAACCAAGAAATAGAGAAGAACTGTGGAATGTAGTCCAATCATCCTGGGCTGGAATACCTGTTCACAGGTGCCAGAAGTTGGTTGACTCCATGCAACACAGATGTACAACAGTTCTCAGAAACAGTGGTTTTTTGAACAGTCTAATATTCACTTTTCTTAAATTTTTTTTAGAGGAACAACACAAATTTGATATATTGTTCTTCATGTTTTTATTTGGAATAGAATGTGTAGTGTTCCCAATGCATTTGTGTTTATGGAAATAAAAGCTATTATATGGATTTTGAGCTTTAGTCACTCTTTTCAACACACTGCTATTATTTTGAACACAACTGTATATATATATATATATATATATATATATATATATATTAGAACATAAACTAAAACATTTTTATATCTCCAAGGTAACAAATAGGGTAGCGATAGTGATCTGTGCCTAAGTTAGCTTAAGTTAAATACAGTAAGTGAGAATGACAGGAGAGTAGAAGTACAGAGAAAGTAAGGATGCAAGCCTCATAGCTGAATAATAATATGTAGAAGAGAGAAGGTGCAATGCACCCCTAATACACGCAGAATAATAGTAGATACTAAGAATATCACTGAATATGAAACAGAAGCATAAAGTGCAGTATAGAGAAAGATTCATGTACTTATATTGTTTTAACTTGTGAAGTTCAGTGCGCTTTTATTAAATATTTTCATCCTTTTTCACCTTTATCAAAAGTTAATCAAACTTGTGTCTTTGACAGGTTGAAATATTTTTTTTTTGGAAAATAATGTCTGTTCTTCTTGTATGCATTGTGAAAAAGAATGTCTTTTTTCTGAAAAGTAGCTGTGAGGCATTATAATAGTAGCTTAAAAGTATATGTATTTCAAAATGCTAAATTACAACTTTTCAAAAACATAAGAGGGATTATTTTTACAACCTGAAGTCATCAAAATAAAAGTCTTTTTACCGTTATATTGATGTTTCTCTTTTATTCAATGCATATTTAATGGAAAACTTGTAAATATTTAACTTTACTCAGAATCCAGCATAGGTAGAGTCTCCTTCACTCAGGTGTGCAATGATCATGCCTGCTGTAGTGAAGGATCTGAACACAATATAAATCATACAAAACTGGTGTCTAAAACAAACGGAAATCAGTTTTAAGGGAATTTGTTTTAATTCTGATATGATTTGAAAAGATTTCATGGAGCCAACAAAGTGACGGTATAGGGGATTACCTGGAATCCTCCAAATTGGCTGCGTAAAGAATGTATAGACATTTTACCTGAATGCATAAACGTACTATTTTATAGCAAGTATTCCATTTACTGTAGTGACTACTTGCTTAAGTATCCGAATTCCCTAATGGATATAGTCAATGAATCTGAAAAAAAAAATAACAAATACATTTATTTAATTTGGATTCATTGTGAATAGCTGGTTGCTAAAAAGTGGGCGGTCGCCATGTCCTTAACAACCATGACTTATCTGCTGTCAGCAGAATTCCTTGCTGTTAGCAGAATGTATACAAAGTGCCGGAATTAAAAAACTTAAAAAACAGCCCTTCGGGTCTGGTATGGATATCAAGGTGAAACCCACGTCAAAATAATAAAAAAAAATGGTGAGGGGTCCCCCCCAAAATCTATACTAGGCCCTTGTCTCAGCATGCAGCCTGTCAGACCAGGAAAGGGGGAGGTGCAGCAAGTACTCCCGCTCCTGAACCATACCAGGCCACATGCTCCCAACATGGGAGGGTGCTTTGGGGGAGAGGACCCCCAAAGCACCTTATCCCCATGTTGATGGGAACAAGGGCCTCTAACCCACATCCCTAGCCTAGTGGTTGTGGGGGGGGGACTTATTGGAATCTGGAAGCCCCCTTTAACAAGGGGCCCCTAGATCCCAGTCCTCCCCATGTGAATGAGTATGGGGTACATAGTACCCCTACTCATTCACCAAAAAATGTCAAAAATAAATAAAAATGCAAAGACAGTATTTTTTAAGTCCTTTGTTAAAAAAAAAAATATTAAAAACATGTCCTTCAATGGAAATGAAAGTGTCAATCATGACGAACGCCAACCCACATGACAAAAACAAAAATAAACCCTGCTGCCTGGCTTAAAACCTAAGGGTCTGGTATGGATTTTGGGAGGGAACCCACATCAAACAAAACAAGTGTGGTGTTTCCCTCAAAATTCATACCAGATCAGAAGAGCCTGGTTCGGATTGATGATACTTTGTTTACATTCTGCTGACAATGGGGAATCCCGCTGGCAGCAGATGAGTCATGGTTGTTAAGGATGTGGTAGCCAGCTATTCCAAATGAAATCAATGAATGCCGAAGATACAAAGCAAATTCCAAAAATGAATCAGTTCAATTAACAAAAGCATCTGAAATGCAGTTTTTTAATTAACGAATGCATCCAAAGTGAAACAAAAATTTGTGGCATACACATGTCTCTCTTACTCCACATTTGTGCAAGCCTTTTTTTCCTATGTACCACCTGGCCAGAATATGTCCTGGAGCTCATTGTAGTTGTTCCCTCAAGCCAGCACCATTGTTGATTTCATCTGTGAACCAAGCCTTATCTTGGCACTGATTACCCTTAGGGTTTGTTCATACATGTACAATGGCTTACTTTTTCCCTACACTGAATAAACACAAATCACTGCTATGTGCCCTATTCACATCCAATTCACAACACCTCTTTTTTGGAGTGACAGTCTATATAAAATCAAATCTCCTTTTTTAACTTTTTCCTTTTCACTTTTTTTTCCTCCCTATTTTTTTGGTCTGATGAATAGGTCTTCATGAACAAATATACTATTTACCAATAGAAAGTTTTATATCTTACTAAAAACATTTCAGGAAACCTCCAAATAATTGTGTTTTCTATTTTCATGATTATTAACATATGAGTACATCCTTTGCCTATATACATTTAGCCATAAAGTGTCCATCTTCTTCATCTTGTAGGGAGTATGTTTATTGTATTGTTATGAGTAAAATCTATACAAAAATAAATATGAATTTTATACAATTATTTTAAAACTATTTATATACTGTACTTACATATAACCTATATTCCTTTGTCCTTTTTATAGATAAGTTATATTTCGTGAAATAACCACATAATTTAAAAAACGAGGCGGTTTATAAGATCTGATTTTAATGATGTATACCTTTCTCCTATTCACTCACATAAAAAGTGACTGAATAGAAATAGCATTTTCAGTGACATTCCATTGTTTTTGCCCAGTAACAAAAAAGTCCAGATACATTGGGATTTACTAAGGAATAGATCATGATCACTTTGCATGGTGAATTTTTTACTTAGCTTAATGTATGAAGTCAAGCTGAGCTGACTCCAATCATCCAATCACTTGCATGCAAAAATCCAGTATTTTTTCTTAAATATACTTTTCCCAATAATGGGTATTCTTTGCAAAGTTAAATTTTCACTTAACTTAATTCACTCATTTGCTAAGTTAAGTGAAAACTAAAGCTAGACATTTATTCCAACACATTTTTGATATTCAAAATCTCTAAACCAAAAAATAGCAGTGTAATTAAAAACACATTTCTGCTAAGTGGAACTGTTTTTCATCGAGCTTTTGAAAAAGTAAAATTGTACTCTAAAACAGCTGTGTAATAATAGTATATTTTCAGCAACTCTGCCTGCTGTAATTTACACTCATAATATCACCCTTCAGGGTCCCCAAAGCATATCTGAAGGAAAAAGTTATTTGCGTTATGATGCTCCCCCTCCCTAATCCTGCTTGGCATGTTTGTATGCATTTTCTGACCCAGTTCCTGTGGTCGAGAGTCAATATATCATTTGTCTCACAAATGGTCCAAAACTGATTAAGTGGCTTTACTGAGCATGAGGAGCAAAAGGCAGGTTCAGGCTCTGGACAGTGCTAAGTTGTTGTCATTTGTATATCAAAAGACAGTGAGCTGTGTTTTTAGGGCTCCTGGGTGCTTAGCCATGGCCTTTTCTGCCTGATAAAGGTAATAACAGTTATCTTGTGACGGCTACTTTGAGGCAGGACTTTTAAAAGTTTAACAGGGAGTACAGGTTCGGTTTAATGTCACTCAACTCTGACACTCTAATACTCAGATATTAATCCAACAAATAAATTAAAAAACCCCTAAACCTACCCCCCTATCCTTGACCCACATATGCTTGACCCAATCCTGGAACATGTGTGCACACTAAAGGCTAAGCTACATGGGTAATTTTTATCTCTGAATATTTTACCCACTCACTCATTACGTTATTGGTAGGCATGTTGATTAAGGCTTGGTTCATATCTGTGCGGGTGGTGCTGCTGCAGATCTGCCCGAAAATCCGTGCAACCACACCACCCGCACAGAGGAATGCGGACCTGCAGTTTTAATGGCACACCGCCCGCACTGGAAAACACAACAGTACTGGGAACCGAAGTTCCTGTGTGAGCTGCGTTTTCGGAAGAAGTGCAGAGACTTCTTTCCTGCATATCACGGGCATGGGAGTCCATTCAAATGAATGGGCTCTTGTGCCCATGCAAAACGTGGCCCGCACGGCTGCATATATGTGAACCAGGGATTAAAATGCAAACGGTTGTTAAATCACTCAGTGGTGAGCAATTTAAATTGTCTGTGTAGTTATGCCCTATCGATACTTAACCCTTAAAAGGACTAATCTAATTTTACTGAGCATTTGATCTACAGTATCAGTACCAAAGAACACCAAGTATAATGTGGTGTCAAAAACCATTTAGCCAACTGAGGAAGTGGTGAGCTGCTTGCTAAATTTTTTCTTGTGGCTCCTTCTTCTGCCATTGATTATTACAATCACAATTTCATTACAAACAAAATAAAGTACAGAACTGCCCAGTATATTTCCCAAAGTGCCCAGTTATATAGACAACTGTGAAATATTAATTAAAGAAGAAGTATCACCACAACTTCATTCCATCCAAGTATCAACACAACTTCAAAAAATTCTTGTAGCACTTGGTCCATTCTGATCCGTGGCAGCACTGTGCAATAAAATTAAAAATGTTTTTCTGCTTCTGCTGTCAGCTCCACCACAGGCTGAAGCCCAATTTGTTGGTGTTCCTGGGAGGCGGGGGGACATGGCAGTATAGCCACCCCTCCCTTTTTCAGAGTCTCATTTTACAAAAATAGTAAAATGAAGACTCATATTACTTAGTATGGGGCAAAAACACACACACACCCTATCTGCCCTTGGTTAGCTCTGTCAGAAATGTCTAAAAAGGATCATGCACAGTGTTTCAGATGCAAAATCCCCTAAAATATAATCATAGCCTCACCTGTTGCCTTTATCGTAGCCCCATGAACAGAGAATGGCAGAACAGTTTGTAAGATAACTTCCCCGAGGCAAACCTATGCAAACTGCTGGGGAGGGAGGTCCCTCACAGTGGATGTTTACTAGCGGCTAGCATCCAATAATCAGCCCTGCCAGCACTGTGTGGTCCTTTACTCTTATGGTGGACTGTGTTGAATGTGTTGATGTGATGAATGACAGCGCTGATCTCCATCATGTGCCTGCTGCCAGAGATGAGCGTGTGGTGGTGTGTGTGTGTGTTTAGGGGGGGGGGGGGTGTGCTCGCATGCTGTTGATCACACTAACCCTGCAACTGCAGCACTGATCAAAACATGACCAAGTGCTCCAAAGTGCTCCACATACTTGGGCCCCTGAGAAATTCACCAGGGATTTTATAGTTTTAATGATACTTCATCTTTAAATTTGCACTGATGGTACTTATGTACTGGTTAAAAGGTTTGAGTAGTAGCAATGTCAATGAACTATGCGGGCGCACCCTACTTAGCTTTGTAATATACACTAGCAGTTGATTTTCCTCATTCCTCTAGAAATAAAGTGAACTTAGTATAAAATTCAGCTGTGAAATGACCATTCCTAAATATTGGAATCCAAGTCTGTGAGAATTAAATCAACCAAATCATGAATGCTTTGAAGAAAGCAGGGCTTGCTAGAAAAATTAGGCATACGATTTGGGATCTGGGCCAGTTGAAGCATGTTTAGGATGTTTAATATCCCTAAAAGTCTTCTACACAACTGATTAATTTTTGGGTGTGGAATCAATCTCTTCCTCAATTGCTATCTTCCAATAACAGATACCATTCCATTACATTTCTTTTACTTATTATTTAACTTTTTTACAGTATTACTTATTTACTCCTTCCACCAATTTTAGATTCTGCTTATAATTTCCTATATATTTGTAGCAACATTTCATTCACATTTATAACTGTTTCATTCTGCAATTTTTTGTTTTGTATGTTTTTTATATTATTTTCTATAATAAAGATGTAATGTTAAAAAAGAAGGGCAAGGGGCAGAACCATTGATGATATAACTGTGCCCAGATATGCAAATGTTCCTAACTGAGAGTAATAAGAATATTGTAATAAAAGCATCAGAAAACCTCAAATAATAGTTTGTTTTTTATAAAAAAAATGTTGATTTCTTTTCTGCATTTCAACAGTTTTTATACCTGATGATAAAATGTATTGCATGTATTAGTAGAAGTCACTGCAGATGCGTTAATGAGAAGACACTGCATATGAGTCAATTCTCTTTTGTTTTGCTAGGTTCTGAAGCTAGCACTATTGAAATCCACATATCCAGTGAACTTCCACACTTAGATGATATTGAAGCTGATGACGAATCCACAGACAAGGTCGAAAAAGAAAAGCTGGCCAAATAATTATGAAACTGGGCTCTTCACAGGCTTAGATCACAAGTTTTATGCCTATTGCACAAATTATATCCTGCGTGACCATCCAACTCAAGACAATGGAGGCATGCAAATCTCCAAAGACTTATCTGTGCCTCTGTTTAACAGATAATGTTTATAAAATATTAGGGATACCGATTTGCTTAATTTGTGTTATAAAAAGCCTAAAACAATATAACCCATGACCCTATAGAGTTGTGAGCATGACTGCCTGGTCCAGCTAATAAATGCATTGTGATGTTTATAGTAGTTGATGCATTACTTTCCCTTTTATGGCATTAGCAAAAGTGCCTATCCATTGAACACGGTACAATTCAAAGTCCTAGTTGTATGAATAACCTATGGTACAAATAACATCTATATAAAAATACAATTAGTGGTATGACATATATAACGCACAGCACTAAACGCATTGCTTGTAGCTCACATAGGAGTAAAATCATATGGGAGGGTGAGGGTGGGGCGTTCTCCTGCTCTCATTTTCTAGGTTTCTCCATCAATATAACTATGGGAATATTTTATATAGGATTTATATAGCACCAAAGATTTTTGCAGTGCTTTGCAAAAATAAAGAGAGACAGTACAAGTTGCACTATAATTTAAAAAAAAAAAAAAAATAGGGCAGGAGCTCTTTGCTCATGAGAGCTTACAATTAAAAATCTATTCGTTTTCAATGGATCTTGTATATAAGGTAGAAACAAATATGTATCTGCAATGCCAACAGAATCCAGTCAGATTTTCTCATATGATATTCTGCAACAATTATAGTTGGAATCAGACTGGCCATTATGAGCAACATGGAGACTTTTTTTATTAACACTTTTTATGAATGCTGTCAGATAATGTACACGTACTGTACATGAACATGTGAATGCATTACATATACCTCTATAACTGAGTGGTGGCTTCACACTAGTGCTAATTGCAATTCTAGACACAAAATGTGTATGTTTCTAAAATAACTGTAAAGAGAAGATGGCACTACAATTAGGGAATAAAAAATACATCCAATTTTCAGAGCTGCATTTGAATAAAACCAGAATTTGGTTGATTGCTGCTGAATTTATTAAGAACCTTTACTTAACAATGTTGTTTGAAAATAAGAACCATGTTGGATACTCTAAGGTGTGTATTTATAAAACATTTGTTGGATGAAGGTCACACACATTCATGTACGCTCAACAAAATTTGGCTGTAATTTCTGTAATAGAGGAATTCCTATATCGTCAGCTCCATCTCGTAGGCAAAATGTGCTATAGTTTCCTGAAATACCTCAGATCAAAAATATACCAAATTTTGGCCACTATATGGAACTGATGATCACAGGAATTTAAATAAAACTTGGAGATGAATTAGAACACCTGTTTTTAGTGCTACTTCTATTAAAAAAAGAAAACCCCCAGAAATGCCCTACAATATATACTCACCGGCCACTTTATTAGGTACACCTTGCTAGTGCCAAGAAAATATCTCCCACACCATTACACCACTAACACCAGCCTGAACTGTTGATACAAGGTAGGAAGGATCCATGCTTTCATGTTGTTTACTGACCCTACCATATGAATGTCGCAGCAATCAGTCTGCCCATTCTCCTCTGACTTTAACGAGGCATTTTCATCCACACAACTGGATATTTTCTTTTTTTTGGACCATTCTCTGTAAATCCTAAAGATAGTTGTGAATGAAAATCCCAGTAGATCAGCAGGTTTTTTTTAAATACTCAGACCAGCCTGTCTGGCATCAACAACCATGCCACATTCAAAGTCATTTAACTCCTATTTCTTCCCCATTCTGATGCTTGGTTTGAACTTCAGCATGTTGTATTTACCAATTCTACATGCCTAAATGCATGGAGTTGCTGCCATGTGATTGGCTAATAAGAAATTTGTGTTACTAAGCAATTGAACAGGTGTACCTAATAAAGTGGCTGGTGAGCTGAACTTTAGGAAGACTAAAGTTTGGGTTTTAAAGTACTTTATACTAAACAGCATTATGTTATATATCTATACCAGCTGCATTGCATGAATTATCCATGTATTCATGGCTATAATGTTCTCTACCTGAACCTGTGTGAAAGAATCTTTGTGATAAAAGGTACATTTTAAACATTCTCTTCTGAAAAAAACACAGCAAGCAGTTGGTATTTTATTAAACTTGAGGATATACAATATAATTCTACTTTAAACAAGTCTGGCTAATATTACCCGTATATATGGGACATCAGTTTTCTCTCCATCCTCTGTAGAATCTATAGATTGTAGTGCATAATTAAATGGTGCACATCAATTGTTTACTCATTTTCAACAACATCCAACATGCCTTTTAACATCCATTGGCAGGGCTGCTGTTAGAAACCACCCCCCCAAAACACTGATTACTATGCTTCAGTGATGCATTGAGACAGTGAGTAATCGGTTCCGATCATTCATTGTGTTCATTCAGGAAAGGAAGGGGCTGGTAAATATGACATATTTCCTGGACCCTTCCCCCACTCTCCATCTTCAAGGATCCTATTGTGTGCTTGCAGCTGCTGGTGGGAAGCAGAGGAGGGAAGCCAGCAGCACTGAAGGGTGGGGGCACACAGGAGGGCCTGGCCAGCAGGGGGAAATTTATGGTGTACAAGGATGGTCATGAGTGTGTCAGGGGGAAAATACTGGAACCAATCCCCTGTATGGCTTTCTCTACAGCAGCTGAAAGCCAGCAGGAGGGAGATGAGAAGAAGCCAGATTTCAGTTGCTGAAGAGAGAACCATACAGGGGATTGGTTCCAGTAATTGCTCCCCACACTGTTCTGATCACCCTCCCTGCCCACATCCGATTCACCTAGCTGCCTGGGCCCCCTTTGTGGCCTTTGCTATGTACAGGAGGACTAATGGTTCCCCTATATCTACGGCCCTGACAATTGGGGTGATTTCCATCAATTTAATCAATCCATCACATTTGTAATCTTTGGCTGCTGGAATTGTGAAACAGGTGAAACCATGGTTTGTAGATTGCTATGGACCATACCTTTTTATTGTTTGCTTGACAATTAGTGGAAAGATTACTAAATGTATGGCCATCACAACAGTCAACTGGAAAGCAGGTGGTTATTTGAGGTAAAGTGACAAAAGTTTCTTTAAGGCTTTGTGTACACAAATGCATAAAGTCATACAATGTAAACTGCGAGTGTATTTCCACACCCGGGAAACACAGCTGCAGCACACAGCCACAAATAGTAAGGAGTGGCTGTATCCAGGTATACACCATACTTGCATGAACTTGCACACAGGCATGGGCGTAAATCCCTGCACATGGCTTGTGTGTGTATGCAGATAATGTATAGTTCTTCATTACTATGAATGACCATATACTTCAACTTTATCTCCCAGGTACAGAAATACTTATTACATTGTAAAGCCTCATGTTCCCATGTTCATGAGGCCTAAAGCTTACCCCCTCACTAATTTATACTCCTCTTGCGGCGCAAATATGGGTGACTGGCTGTCATGATGCAGTGCTCAGAATTACAGACAATCACCAGTTCCCAACACTGTCACATAACAGCCGTGTATCCCTCTGTAAGGAACTTACAGAGCTGACATCTCTGATACAACGCTTGCACTAGATATTTTCCAGTGGTGTTTTTGATAAACCTGTCAAATATTGTAATACAAACATGCCCCCCTACCATGTGTTAGGCATCACTTTTATTTAGAAGTGCTTTATACCATTCAGATGTCTACCATGTTTTTTTCAAAATCCTGACACTTTTAGAATTTTAGACACACGCTAAAATCTAGGTACATACCCGAACAAATGTTGCTACCTTTGTGTTTCAGATGTGTCACTCTGATGCTCATGCTTACTTGCCTTAGCTTCTTGCCTATGCACACACAGCAGACATTGTATATATATATATATATATATATATATATATATAAAATTTAGTATATTATATTTAGCCAGACATGCTATCAGATCAAGTGTTGTAAATCCAAAGGAACATTACCTTGTGCCTCTGGCTTATGTCATAACATGATATTACAGGACACCCTAAATGCAGCCCCTGACATTGCCAAAGAGCCCTACATAATATTCCAAGTCACAGACAGCAGACACAGCAGGAGATGGTTAAAGACTATGGGCATGAGGCAAGAGATGGTCAGAGTGTGGAAATATTATAGGAGATGTTAGAGACCAGGGAAAAGCTTCAGGAAACATAGACATTACATGAAACTAGAGATCACTTCTACAACCAGGAAAGGAAATAGGGGAACACATATGAGTTTCTGCAGGGCTTCAAGGGCCGTACAAAAGGTGCCAAAGTGTTGGATGCGGCCCTTGGGCTGCAGGTTGGGCTCCAGGGACGTGGAGTCGCTCTGTGCACTTCTGTGCCAGCCTTGGACAATAGGCCAAAAAATTCCAACTGGATCACTGAATTGACACTATACATTTTAATCACATTTAAAACAGAAGTCATATGTACTGTATTTACTGGCACACAGTGTTCAAATCTCAATGAAAATGGAGCAAGGTATCACTTACTCCCCACTGCAGTGCTCCTTTTGGATTATTTGGCCATGCTAGGTTCTGTTTTGTCTGTATTAAGCACTTTGTTGAACCATAAAATGCACAGACCCCTTGCACTTATCTGGTATATTACTTGGTAAGATTGTGTACCACACACACTGTAGTTGTTTTAGAACAATATATCATGTAAATTTGGCCATAAGCTTTGTCTTTTTGTAAGACAGCCAATTGTTCCATTATGTTCATCTGGTCTGTGTTTGTAAAAACAGAATGCTCAGTACTAAGATCTATCTAACAAATACCTTTCTATGAACCCAAATGTGAGGATCTATCACTGTCAAAAGCTATGTGAGTAAGGCACTCATTACCAGGAATTTTTAGAAATATTTATTTATAGTTATTACTTGTTTTTGAATATTTAATTAGCATTGCTGGGCATTATTAAGCATTGTATAGTATAGTAATTAGAATGTGTTTATGTAATTTGTTTTTATATTGTCTTGTGAATGCATATGATTCACAAAAAGTATAAGCAGCATATTTCTGGAATGTTTTAGCATTGTTGTGTTGGACTTTCACCCACTTTGATGATCATTGTCACTAGGACAAGTTATGGGACATCACAAATATCTTCCAACAGAAACTGTTCAGGTGACAGAGTTGCAGTGATTCCACTTATTTCCTGCTGTGTGTCTATGAAAAGAAGTCCTCCAATCAAAAGAAAAAAAAGAAAGAAAAACAAAACGGACCCTTTCCTACTATTGTATATCCAAAACAACAAAACAGCTTTGAATATAAATATACCTTAAAAATCTCAAGAATCAGTATGAAGACATCAATGTTTCCATACATTTATTTAAGTTAATTAACGTTTCACTCACACAATATTAGATTAATATCTATTTTTTGAATCAAGCTGTAACTAGGAATAGAATTAAGAGAAACAAATTTAGCAGCTGACCACATAGAATAGTGGTATAGAGAGGAGCTAGAGTCTCTCATAATTTGGTAGTCACATTCTATTGTTGAGTTGTTGCTTTAAACCTATAAAATGAGGCTCAAAAGCGTGTCTGGAGGGCTCTGTAATGAGAGGAATGTCGTTCTGACCACGGAAACTTAGTCGCTTGTAGTGCACGTTGACTGGAGGTCAGCACTGCGGAAGAAGGGATTGGGTAGTACCTGAGACTGCGATTTATGTATTCCATTATCTGTAATTAATTTAAAGCCAAACTAAACTGTATCTGAGCATCATAAACTGAAAATGCTATTTAATTAATTTTTAATGTTCAAAGCAAACACCCATTCATCCATGTCTCCATGCTTTATTTTGTTGAGAAATCACTTTGGAAAAACAGCTTCTAGCATTTCTAGCCAGGACCATCTTGAGTAAGGGCAGAAGATTAATTTAGCATTTATTCCTGGAATCCATCTGACCTTAGCTCAAGCATACAGGCAGGGGGCAGGGTGCTTAGCCGAGAAAGCCCCTTCTAGATAAGAGAAAATAATAAATGCCCATGAAGAATCCTGGGGTGCATGAAATCATTTTGGCCCAGGTCAAAAACAAAGAATGAAATGAAGAAATGTAAAAAAGAAAAAAAAAGTTTCAACAAAGTAAATATACCCTCCTATCTCTTTACTATTGCTAGCAGCATAAAGATTAAAATAGGTAATGTTGGTTGAGAGAGTTTAGTTCACCTTTAAGTAAAAATGCTTTTTTCCATTCATTTTAATTGTGTGTGCGCGTGTTCCGAAAATCACATTTAGGTTGAACAGTGTCAGGCAACACAGCTGCAGGCCCCAGTGAGATTTGATCATTGAATTAAGAGCTCAAAGTTCTGGTACCCTTTATCTTAGATTCATGGGATCAAACCCAAGTACTACAACAAAAACTTCCAAAAGTCCTCAAGATCTGACACACTGATAGTTTGTAATTAATTTTGTAAGCTCCAGTTCATCCATAACACAGCTAACTTGACTATATTATGTGAGTGGTACAAAATATATATTCCACTGAATGCACTTAAGCATGAACATAGAATTAAGAAGGAAACTCAAAATCAAAAAAATGTACCAAGTCTTTAATATACCTTGAAAGTTTTACTTTTTTGTATGACTTAGACAACCCCAACATTTGCATTTTTTCATTTTTAGAATTAAGATTTTTAACATAAAAAATATTTGTTTTTCTTTTTCAAAAATACAGTGGGTTCTTTCTCTTTAAAAGTTCATCTTTCTTCTAGTAAAAAGCTTTACCGGCATCTCATTCTTATAAAAAGCATGTTGCACCGTGTCATGAAAAGTGCCCTTATAAGCTAAGCTGTGGAGGGAGAGATACCTCAGTACAGGTTAGTCCATTGCTAGGAAAATGCAACGGAGAACTCGTTAAGAGCCTATCAATGTAAGAGCCAAGAGAATGACCAGAGACTAATTTTTGCAAAGACCAAAACTAAGCAATTCTTCAAGTGTGTAACTAGCCAGCAGGTCACACTCATCTTCAGGAGGGGGGAGGGAGCTCAAATAAAAGCAACATTAGTTCCGTACATAACCCTGTGATTGTCCCTCATCCACTAGTCTGAGCTGATAGAAAACCACTGAATGGGTAATCAAAGCAAAAAAAGTAGTCTAGAAAATAGAAAGTTTGTCATACAAAGTCACATTGATTCGTTGTTAAAAACTGGTCTTTGTAGGTCCTTTGGGAAAACTGCAGTGACCCAATTAGAGGTTGAAGAAAAAAATAAAATCATTTTAAGTATTTTCCCTTTTGGTTCATCAGAGCCTTTACTTTTCTTTCTTTCGTGACTTGTGTTGGGTTTAAATTCTTGTTTTGGCACTGCTGTTTTGAGCCTAACCAACAACAACATGTCTGGGAATCCAAAAATTGGCCTGCTACTTTGGAGTCGAAAATCCAGTAAGACCAGCTGGACAAACACCCACTCCAGGAGGATGTCTAGGGGAATGGGTCTGTGATGATCTACATATATCCTGAAATGTTCTGCATTGAGGGCAGTTCTGTCTTGCTTCATTTCCTGGTTTTCTCAGGTTTGTACAAAATGTCAGAGACTGTGATTTCAGACAGTGCACATTCGCTGCTGGTCCATTTGAGCAATAAAACAGGACAGCTGGTTTCACTTCCTCAGATCGAGAACACAGACCTGGAGGCAAAGATCATAAGTTAGAAGAGCTGAAAAGAAGCCATTTGTGCGATAGCATTAGTAAATATGCAGCGAAGTAACAATTATTGTAGCATATATATCAGGTAATTAGTATGCCCTGCTTCTATATATGTTCAGGATATCTTGTTTCTTTTCTAGTCTAGTGACATCCTTGATGAAGATTTTTGCTTAAGGTATACAGATACTTGAAGATATAATAAGAGCTTAGATTATATAAAGGGTCTCAGTTGCCTTTGGATACACCACAGTAATTAAAAAAAACGAGTCACCAAGACAAACAGCTCTTCATGCCTCAACTTAAGCAAAATGTAAATAACTGATGCCCTTATATATAGCATATGCTTTGTCAATGCAGGAAAACGCAATGGATCACACGACTACCACCTTCCCAGCAGTATATACTTACCTTCCTTTTACTCTCCTGCCACTCTGGTCAGCTGTGGGACTGGCTCCTCACTAGCCCTTTGTCTGAAGCTAACCCTTACATCTCTTTATTGATTCATTTTCACAGCTCTTCAATGGTCCCTATAGCAGCTGTGAAACTCTCTTTACTTACTTTTACTTTTTTTTAATTAATTTCCTATTGGCTGCAATACTGTTGAATACCTCAGAAAGAAAATAGGTCCAGGTATTTGGAAAAGAAGGGATGATGTCATTGTATCCATCCAAGAACTACCCTCTCTTTGAAAAGTCTAATTTCCAGTCTGAGTTTTCACTGGGTTGTTGGGACAGAGAAAATGAAGCAATAAAGGTGGTGCAGTGGTGGAAAAATCAAAAGACCCATATACAAGAACCTTTTAGGACTTGTAGTTAACCCCCCTGGCGGTATTCCCAAGTGTAGCTCGGGGTAAAGTTTCAGTACCAAAAGCAGTAACCCCGAGCTACACTCGGGAATACCATGCCGCACTGCTCCGGGATCTCTTGGTCACTTACCTTGTCCTTCGCTCCCGCGATGTCCCTCCTGCAGTGTCCCCAGCAATGTAATCCGGCTGATGCCGGCATCTGTCATCTGGGTTCCGTCCCCTGCGAGCGACGGGACGTACGGGGGACGGAACGGTGGGAAATTTGAAAATGACATATTGTGACATTCACTAAATACACTAAAATCACATAGTAAAACATTCCTGTATCAAACCATTTCACATACATTTGTCTCTAGTGCTTTGTCCTGCGCCCTGCCTGCATTTTTACTGTTCTTTCTGCCTTGAAACTGAGAAATGTCCATGGCGTCCAAAAAGCGTCCCTTTACGTCAAAATCAGTTTTAAACCAGCTATAGAACAGCGATAGTAAATTAGAACCACTTGCAGAATTGAGTGATAATGATTCGTGGGGAAATTCGTCATCAGACACTGAAAACGATTTTGCGATTTCAGTGAGTTATTCCTAAAAATGACAGGCCTACAATAAAAAAAATACATATTTCCATGCAAAAAAATGTACCGCTATGAGCACAGAAATATGGACATAATCAGACCACTAGGGAGGTTAAACTATTGCCCAAACAAAAAAAGTCTTGGCTGTGTATCGACAGATATGATGACATAAAAAATTAACAAATCTTAAAAGTCCAGGAGTGTTGAATGCATGGTCCTACATGTTTGCTGTTCCTTCCTGCAGAGCTGAGAAGAAACTGTGGGGCTAATTTCCTAAAACTGGAGAGTGCAAAATTTGGTGCAGCTGTGCATGGGAGCCAGTCAGCTTCTAACTTCAGTTTGCTCAATTAAGCTTTGACAAAATAACCTGGAAGGTGATTTGTTTCTATGTAGAGCTGTGCCAGATCTTACACTCGACAGTTTTAGTAAATCAATCCCTGTGAGTAGTGATGTTGGAACCAGAGGAGGGAACCACATATGCAGCAGAGGCCAGACATCTGACACACCAAGTGTGCTGGATGCTGGAGATGTTTCAGCCAACATAGGTCCTGATGGCAGGAGATACGGGTGGTAGAAGGTGTAAGAATTAACCCTTTTCTTTGCAGGAATGGTTTTGGTTTGTTTGGATATTTTAAAATAGTGACAGGGTCTATTAAAATGCTGTTCCATTCACTGATGCAGAAGATGCATGTTTAACAAAATGCAGAAAAAATGCTTTTAGGATATGAACAGAGGTACTGATGGTAATTGCATGTATTATCTAAACCAGGGGTAGGCAACCTTAAAGAGATGGAGATCTACCTGAACAACATAGGAGAAGTCAAAGATAACTGGGCACAGTGTCTCCTAGTGTCGCCTCCTCATACCTGATTCAAACCTGTACTACCGTATCACAATCACGGGCATTGCAGGGCAATCTTGGGTTTAAATTGCCTCTTCACTACCTGTCAAATGCACTTGGATTGCTTTTGAGAGGAGCAGCAGTACCTGCTGCACTTGTGAGTGAGCCCTTAGTTGCATTCGGTAGCGGCACCCTTAGGGCTCGTTCACATGTAAAGTTGGGGGAGCTGCATTTTTACTGCCCCCAAACCCTACCCCCATTAGCTGCTGAGGCAGCAATCAAAGGTGTACACATGCCGTAGCAGGAATAGACCCCCTGTTGCTTTTAGTGGGTGCTACCGCTTGCCAATCGCACCCCATTTAAGTAAATGGGGCCACTCTGCAAGCGTCCCACAGCTGCATGCTTCTATGAGGTCCAAGGGGTTAAAGCAGGTGGTGAGAAAGCAGCACAATCCTGTCTGCTTTAACCCCTTGATTGCTGTACTGCATAAGGCTGGAGGGCACTTGCAGAGCGGCCTCATTCACTTGCATGGTTCATGCTTGGAAGGGTCTATATATACCAACCATGACAGGGCATATAACTCCTGCTGCAGCTGAGACATGTGTACATCCCTGGCCAGTGCATCTGCCACTTTCCTGGGTTAACAGCACTTTGCCATAGAATTCTATTATATCCTGCAGGTTTGGTGCACTTTCTGAAAGAACACCAATCTCCTGCATTTGGGAGTTTTGGTGCGCTTTCAGAAAGTGCACCAAACCTGCAGGATATATTAGAAGTCTATGGCAAAGTGCTGTTAACCCAGCAAACCTGCAGGAAAGCTGTAGGTACACTGCACTGCACATGCGGTGTGGGTAAACCGCAGTGCATTAGTGTAAAAGCAGCTCTATACTATTATGCTCAGTGTATTGCTTCACACTGACCTGAAGATCTCTTCTTTCCTGCTGCTGGTACCACTCTGGAGACAGCTAGCTGGGATAAGAGGTGTAGTGCAGTTGGTATCACTCTGCATGGGATAGGAGTCAGCACTACAGAGGAGGCATTGGCCTATGCAGCTCTTGCTCCCTACTACAGCTCCAACTTTACAAGTAGTCCCTCTGCATTGCACTCTGATGCTCTGGGATCATGGGTCAGCAAGCCCTGGCCGCAATCTACTGGTAGATCGCGATATACTGTATAGGTTGCTGCACCCCAATCTGCACAGATTCAAATGTGAGCTGGGCCTTAGATTTCTCAACTCTAATATGCCTTCCCAGAAAACTTCTTAGGACCTGAACACATACATTTGTTGGTAAGGTTTCTTTCCTTGACCTCTGTAAACACACATGGGAAACCATCAGGAATTTCAATTCTGGTTGCATGGACCAAAAGTGTAAAGTCTAAAAATCTTGTGGACCTGGGCATTCACAATTTAATTCCCCCTTTACTCTGATGATGCATTGTAACAAAGAAACATGTTCTCCACTTATTTGAATTGGCTCTTATTTCTCATCATTGGAAGTAATTATCTGTTGCATTAAATTTAATTAACATCCATATTGTGATCACTGACACCAGTATGGGGTTGATTATTGCAGTTTCTGACACCAATAAAGGGAGGTATTATTGCAAACTCTGACACAAATGTGGGGAGTTATTATTGTGGTCACCGACATCAATGCTGGGGTTATTATTGTGGTCACTGACGTCATTGGGGGGAGGAAGTTATTGTTGCTGCTACTGACATCAGTGTGGGGGGTTACTATTGCTGCTACTGACATCAGTGTGGGGGGTTACTATTGCTGCTACTGACATCAATGCCGGGGGTTACTATTGCTGCTACTGACATCAATGCGGGGGGTTACTATTGCTGCTACCGACATCAATGCAGGAGGGGGGGTGTTATTATTGCATTTACTGACACCAACACTGGTTTATATAGCAGCCACTGACGTCAATGCTGGGAGTTACCATTAGTGCACCTGACATCAATGGCAGGTCTGATTTCCTCCCACTTTCTGAAACTTTTCAGATATGTGTTTTGCGGTGCACTGCAAACGTTTTCAGGCATTAAGGTGCATTAGAGCCCATTAATTTTGAATAGGCTTCTTAACTTGTTGCAATGCAGCTCAATACACAAAAAAGCGTAGTTATTGTGTGGCCCTTTTGAAATAAGACCCTCTATAATTTTCAAGATGACCAGCACTGGTATAAGTGATATTTACTACCTGAAATATTTATGATGGTTTGACGATCTGGACATTTTGCCAATGCTGCACTCTTATATAAGTTTTCAAATCCTAATGAGGGCATTACATAACCAGAGCACTTGACTTTGGAAATATCACTGTCAGTGTCTGCATTATGAAGAGCTTCTGTAGACTACTGTTTTTGAGATATGTCAAAAAACAGTGATCCCAGAGACATCTTTCTTAAAAAAACCATTACAGTCAGATATATATATATATACCACATTTTTCAACTACAGAGGATAAGAAATGTGGTTAAGGGCTGATAGTCATTTGCCCTAGGGTTGTAAAGTGTCCTGGATATTTTAAGTGGTGATTATAAACTTAATAATGGCAGGCACTCTCATGTAAACAGTATAGCTTATTCTGAACATTCAGGATTATTTAATACTATGTACAGTTTTAACTCCAAACACTAAAATCTCATATAAGCTTTAATATGTTAAAAAAAACATTTCAAAAGTTTTTTTTTAATTTACACCTTTCATTAAAGTGTATGTAAACTCTGACAATGAGCATCTCTTATTTGGTCCATTTTGGCCTTTTAAATATAAGATGGAAAGCACTTTGTTATACAGCATTTGTTTGATAAGTTAAAAAAATATCTTGCTAGAAATATTGTTGGCTGTTAACTTCCTGTGTTCTCTGTCTGTGCTAGCTAATGTCAATTACATTGTTGTTTGAGAACTATGAATCTGCACCCTCTGTATTAGAGTCAATACAAGAGAAGGAGGAGTTCCATAGTCCTATCTTGTTTCTGTAATCCTGATACAGAAGGGTGAGTGAGCGTTGCCTTTCTAGGACTGCAAGTGAGTTACTGGCAGAATCACCAGGTGGAAAAAAGCCTTAAACAGAAAACTATTGCAGCCGTCACATATAAAGACTGCTAAATTACTTTTTCATTTCTGGGATAGATACACTTTAAAAAAGTTTAGGGTGATCCCACTGTGAATGTCCTTAGGCAGCTGGAGACATCTGCTGCCCTCTACTGTTAGCTGCAAAGTTTTATGTATATATTATGTATTAGCATAGAGAGAGAAAGTCTCAGCCACATGTCCTGTCTATGCTGTTAAATCCAGGGCCAAAAAGGACTGTTATGTAATTATTGCTTTGTCCTAATAGTTTTAACTGCAGCTCTCCATTGCTTCTTAAGTGTGTATCTGGATCCTTGTGATAGACAGAGTATCTCTGCCTTATTGTTATTATCTCTTATGCACAGTGCCAGATAGCTATGTCCATCAGCCTACATGCAATACTTGACCAAGAAAGAAAATCTGACATCATGGGAACCCAGATCATGACATCAGATCCTGGGAGGCCACATGGCTATATCCTTTTCCCGCCTCCCAGTGTCTGACATCCCAACCTGGGTTCTCCTGCTATCAGATTTTTTTCCTAGGTCAAGGATTCAATGTATGCTGATGGATACCCTTCCCTTCTTGGCCTGGACTCTGATTGTTTTGTTCATCACTGTCATCTGATGACAGCTTTGGTTTATTACAGGACCTATATATTTGAAAACATGTTTTATTAATAAAGACATAGTGTGCTGCACTTAGATTGCACCCTTTTGTGTCTTTTTGTGTTACTACAGATACTCATTCTGTCTACTGAGGTGCTGCACTACACTAAGTCCACACAGAAGCCAGCTGATTTAGCCCTTAATATGCCTATTATGGATATAATGAACTGTTCAGCTAGGACTTTGGCATATAGAGCCCATCAATTACTCTTTACATTATAACGTTCTTTGGCTATTTGAAGGTGGCCCTGTTTTTTTCAATATAGTTTATATATCGCTAGTTTAGGGCTCAATAACCAGCACAGGCTAGTGATAGGTTAGGCATCTGATGGCCACTTCTGGTAATTAGAGGTCCAGTTGTATGACAGATTAGAAACTACTAGGGACTAACACGTAGAAAAGATAGGCAACTCTGAGTACCGGTGCCATACCACAGTTTCTGCTGGTGAAAAGCCTTGTTGGGCCTCACTGCTAATAATACTTGTTTGCATGTTTGATGTATATACTATTATTAATATTTTCTTATATAAAGCTTGTATTATCATACATGTGTGCATCTATACACTTATGGCAAATGTTATTTTCAGGTTACTCTTCATTTCCCAGGAAGAGAATCCTCTCTGTCCTGCGTGGAGGCACTACTTAGCGAAGGTTATGGTTATTTTATTTATCCACAGGTTTAGTGCAATATCCAGTTCGTGGAGGGCCATTTGTCATACTGCACCCCCCAAAAAAAAGGGCTACACAGGCACTTCCTGTTATTAGGTGACAACACTCTTTGGCATAGGCCATATTGTTACCATCAAAAAACCTGGCCAGAGAAATACCATGCAGCTAATATTGGGGGACATGCAAGTAGACAGGAAGAACATAGTTGCAAAGAGCCTGCAGAAAATCAGTAGTATTAGTATCACTAGTAGTAGATGCAAGGAAGTTTGAAAAAAAAAAAAAAAGAAAACAAATATTTTATTTAACCACTTCCAGACCAGTGACAAACTGGACTTTCCGTGGTTGTACCGGAGAGATTCCTGCAGCTGTAGGCATTACCCCGGTACCGGTTTTTAGAGTCGGCAGTCGGCTCTCCTGTATAAGCAATTGGAGTGGCTACTAGCCTCCCACCACTCTCTCAAGATCTCCCATCCCATTGGGAGTCCCGAGTGACCAGCCAGCGCGTTCGCCAGCTGGCCAGACAGCTGAACAAAGCCAGAATCGACTTTGATTAGCTCTCCTTTAGTGTAAATTGAAAGCAATGACCTGTCATCACTTCCTGTTTATTTGTAAACTTTCAGCACCATTTTTAAAAATCTAAAATCATTCAGAACCATTGGTTTTGGTGTTTTGAATACTTTCAAGTGCCCAGGAGGGATTTGAGGTCTCATACATGCCAGATCCCTCCATAAAAATACCTGTCATGTGTCCAGTGCTGTCACAGTATTAAAAGTGATAAAAAAATTTTTAAGTGACAGTGTAAAAATACAAAAATTAATAATTTAAAAAAAAATGTAAGTGCCCTGCCCCCCCTTGAACTCCCATGCAAAGGTGAAAGCATGTGTCAGTCCCACATGCATCCAAACAGCAATTGTCCCACACATGTGAAGTATTGCCACGATCATCAGATCATGGGCAGTAATTCAAGAACTAGATTTCCTCTGTAAATCTAAAGTGGTAATCTGTAAAGACTTTTAAAGCATTGCTCATGAATAGTAAACTGTACACTGTTTGTCGCTGTTGCACGGGCATGCGCAAATTTAACCGCTTCTGTTAAATAAGTCAGTTCCCCCGCAGTCCTGCAGTCCCGCTATAAAAATAAATTTTCACGTATTAGGATTTTTTTTTGTAGCAGAATACTATTCGGCCTAAATATATGATGAAATTAGATTTTTTTATTTTTTTACTGGACATGTTTAATAGCAAAAAGTCCAAAATATTGTTTTTTGGTCAGTCTTTATAGCGCAAAAAATAAAAATCGCAGAGGCAGGACGTAAATTTAATTTGGGTGCAGCGTTACATGACCGCGCAATTGTCAGTTAAAGTAACGCAGCGCCACACCATACCGTAAAAAAAAGGCCTGGTCGGGAAGGGGGGTAAATCCTCTGCAGGACAAGTGGTTAAAGTGTGACATGTTTTGTATCTGTTTACTTGGTGTAACATCATCTTTTATATTTTACAAAAAAATGGGTTATGTATTGTGTTTCAATTCTGTTATGCTTGACATCTACTCATTTATAGAGTATTAAAGGCAATACGATGCAGTGAAAATTCTATTTCTTCAACAGTATGGTGGCTGATGTGCTTGGGCACAGCGATTCAACAACAAATTGTCCTAATATGTTATTTTTAAATGTTGGCAGGTATGATATTAGATTGACATTAGCAGAGCATAGTGTAAGCTTCATCAAAATTTGACGGTATCAGATCTATAGTGATACTCACTGATCCATCAGAGGCACTTGCTCCTACTTTGTCACCTCTGGCATTCCAACACACTTCAAATATTCCTCCTGTTCCCCTGTAGCTGTGTACTAGAGAGCCATTCTGGAAGAAAAAAGCAGAAATATCATAAGTGAATTTTTAACTCCAGCCATAATAATATATTTAATATATAATATAAAATAATACATTTGACTGGTAGACTTACCTGAGTGTTCCATATATGGACACATTTGTCAAAGGACCCGCTAGCCAGATACTTTCCATCGGGACTAAAGGCTACACTATATACTGGTTCTTGATGTTTGGTTAATGTATGGATACAGACACCACGCTCAACATCCCAAAGTCGGACTGTTGAATCAAAAGATGCACTGTGACATGAAAAAGAAGAAAAAACTAAAATCAGGAACTTTTGTATTTTGTATTATATAAAAAAAATCTTCAATACTACATAACTAAAATATACTACATAACGAATTTGGCAGGTTCACTAATGTGTTCTGATTATAAAGTAAATCTGTGCAGGGACTATGCTTACTAATGTATTTACATATTCTGAACAAGAAGTAGAAACACTGTAAAACAAGCTCTTACTGACCTCTGTATCTATAGGCATTGCAGAAAAAAATAATTTTCACATTTCACAACAGATGCATTGAAATATTGAAATGAAATTGAAATGAAAGTTTTTTCTATGAAAGCAGATCTTGAAAAGGCTGCCAGTTCTTTAATGTAAACAACCAGCAGATGTTATTAAGCTGTTAGAAACCGACTGAAACCCATCTTTAGAATGTTTGGGGAGCAGTGTTCCCCTTAAAATTCATACCAGACCCCTATCCAGGCATGTGGCCTTGGTGACCAGGAAAGGGAGAACAGTGACTGTGGCTTCCCTCCTTTCTGAACCAAAGTAGGCCTTCAATATTGGGAGGATACCTTGCAAGGGGGGAGGGGGCACGGTAAGCCTGCCCTTTTGCAAGGCACTTGTCCCTATGTTGAGGGCTTCCCCTCATATCCTGCCCACTAGAATGGATATGGGGATTAGTGGAGGGTACTTATCAAAATGGAAAGCTCCCTTTATAGATACGTTGTCCTCCAGTGGAATGAGTATGGGGTACATTAGAAAAGATCCCAGAAAAGAGTTAAAAAACCCAAAACAAAAAAAAAAATATATTGCAGCTTACCAGTCATTAGATGTGGTGGCTGCATTGGGTTTCTTTTCTTAGGCTTTTTCCCCGTTTTCACCTGGTGATCTAGCCAGTAACACACCTCCTGTATTAGAGTGCCCTCGTTCTGAATGAATGAGCCCAGGGGCACAGCAGACAGCAGCATTGTTAATCTGGGCAGAGGGGATTGTTGAAGCCAATCTCCAGACAACAGTTTATAAGCAGTTACAGCAGGGGTGTAACTACAGGGGTCATAACTGCGACCCAGCACCATGCTGTAGGGAGCCCGTGCTGCCTCCCTGCATGCCTGGAGTGGAGAAGCTGCAGAGATGACTGCATACAGAGGAATCAATCTCTCCATGTTCCTCCTTTAGCTGCTGAATGCAAGCGCTTCCTCCTCTCCCTCCCACAGGCATTCAGCCACTGCAGGAGGAACATGGAGGGAGTTATTCTTCTGTATGCAGACGCCACCACTGTTCTTCCTATCCAGCTTCTTTCTGCTGTCCCCTATGCTCTGCAGCCCCCATGCCCTCTGGCCCCTGTGCTCTTCAGTCCCCCAGTGCTCTCCAGCTCCCCCTGTTCTCTGACTCAGCATTCTCTCCAGCCCCTGTGCTCCATGGCCTCTGCGCTCTCCGCCCCTGTGCTCTTTCTAGGCCCCCCTCCCCCAAATCTCTGCCAGGCTCCCCCCTCCCCTGTTGGCTGCTGCAGGGGATCTGTCAGGAGGAGAGTAGGAAAGGGGCCAGTAAATGTGTCATTTAGCAGCCCCTTCCTTTTTCTCAATGAACAGTCAGTGATCGGTACTGTTCACTGATTCTGTCCATTCACAACTGAAACAGAGTAAACTGTGTTTACTATGCTTCAGTTTATGAATGGAGATGCAGCTCTGTACAGAACTATTTCTGTCCATTCATTCTGTGCTGCTGAAGATGCAGAGAATGAGATTGAGGGCTGTGTCCTTAATCTCCTTTCCCATTCCCAAAGGTGGAACATCAGAGGTCTGTTTAGACCCCTGATATTTCACCAAATACCTGCAACTGTAAAAAATAATAAAACAAATAATATTGTAAAAAAAAAGAAAAAAATGGTAAAAAATAAATAAAATAGCTACTGACACCAGTGTCACAATGGTCGCACTTGCGACTGGGCCCTGGCATTCTGCCACCTGGTTCAGAGGAAACGGCCCTAACGGTCAGGGGGGGCCCTCCATGATTTCTTGCACTGAGGTCTTGACGGTTCTAGTTATGCCACTGAGTGACAGCAACAGTTTCTTTCTTTTGGGATAAAAGTTTTACCTAAATAAATAAAAGCTGGTCATTTTAAGCACCACTGCCAGTGCTAAATGGTCTGTTTCATCCCTGCAATTGTAACCGCCCGCTCCTTAACAACCACAGCTATTCCCAATAATTTGGATCAGTCTGAAGTTATACCGAGTGGATGAGAAAACGTTTCTAATCCACCCAGTATAAAGAATGAATAAACGAACCAAAATGACACAAGAAAAAACGAATAAACAAAATGATCAACTTAATGAATGTATCCGAAACAAAACAAAATGAAATTTTCCAGAGTGCACGTCTAGATGCCATTTGTCCATTTAAAGTATGTAATATTAGATGTGTGTGTAAATATATTTACTGTATTTACTCCTTATACTCTTGCTGTTAAATTCATCAGTTCTGGAAAGAGGGTCATTCTTTTATAGATCTCACATTAAGGTCTCCAAATAAATATAGTACCAAAACCTGTCTATTAGGTATTCTTGATGATGTACAGCTCCCTAAATAGTGCTTAGTGCTTCCCCAAGGAAAAAGGATGATGAATGCAAATGTACTTATCTATAAACTGAAATATTAACTTAGAGACAAATCACAACACTTTGGCCAAATATGGGGCCCCTTGAATAGAATAGATCCTTAACTATGCTCCCCTCGTGAACCCCAGGTTATTCCTGATTGTAATTATTATATATATATATATATATATATATATATATATATATATATATATATAGAGTACATTTTTCTTTTGTATACAGTGTTACCATGGCAGCACACTGTTACATATTTTAACAATCAAAAATAACAATGTACGGCAAGCCTATATATATTTGTTAAGTGTATGCAAGGATGGAAATGCATGTGTAAGGGCTCGTTCACACTTGGCTGTTTTACCAACGCTTGCTAAACGCCCCTATAGCGTTTGGCAAGCGTTGGTCCGGCGTTTGCGGAGTGTTTTTTAATGCTCGGCAAACGCTCTGCAAACGCCGCAAACGCCACACACGCTGAGCGTTATTAACACCCCACAAACGCCTATAATGCAGTTTGAGTGGTGTTACCGCTCCGCAAACGCCCCGCAACCGCGTCGCAACCGCACCGCAAACGCAGGCCGGGCGTTTGCAGAGCGGCACCATGGACGAGAATAGGAGGCTTCAACGCCTCCTGACTCGACCAGAGGCGCCCGTTTTGCCGCGACGCAACGCGACGCGACGCAAACGCTCCCGTTAGAACAGCACCATGTGCTGTAATGTGCAGAATTGGCAGAGGCGTTTGGGAAGCGGTAAAAACGCTTCCCAAACGCCTCTCTGCCGCCTGCACACAACGCTAGTGTGAACGTAGCCTTATAGTGTCATATTTAGGTCTGATTAGTCAAATGTTGCCAGAAAACCTGATTTGAGTTAAACCTTGCATAAAATTGTACAGAATGTAACCCTAATGCAAAATTTTGCTGTTTGGTCCTAATATTTGAGGTCAATCTGAGAATATTAACAATTGTGCAGAAAATTGTAACCTTATTTGAGTAACAAATGGCAGCTACTAAAACTAAGTTACTGATTTTTTTAAATATATTTTTTCATATGGCTATAAAACAGAATTGACAAATATGGCTATAAAAGCCATGACCAAGAAGAAAGAGTATTAAAACAATTTATATAGTTAATTGAATATTTTCTTTATAAACATTAAATGTAAATTATAATGTTTTTTGGTACATTTTAATATTTTTTTATTTATATGTTTTTTAACAATATCTTTTGTAACTACACACACACATATATATATATATATATATATATATATATATATATATATATACATACATATATATATATATATATATATATATATATATATATATATATATATTTTTTTTTTTTTTTAGATTTACAACTAAACATTTACTGCCTGAAAAAAAACATTCCCAAAACATTATGTCTTAATTTAAAAGACAGTATGGCAAAAATAGCTTTCTTTCAGACACAGCTGTTCTCATATATTTTTGTAATGACCTATCTGATAAGTAAAAAGTTATTCTGATACATCCAGTTCTGTATGAAAATGTAAACCTTGATCTATTGATCTCTGTAAATATTGGGATTTGTTAACAAGTGGAAGGTTGAGAGACTAATGAAGGTAGCATAGATCACCATTTGATGGCTGGATAGAAATAAATAATATTCACACAAAATAGCTCATATTAAATTAACTTACCTCAGTTTTAAATTTTTTTTATGGTTCTGACCATAATAATAAATGTACAAAACTACTATCTGTCCCATTTAGGTACTTATTGCTTTGTGACATATAAATATAATATTCTAATTCTAAGTTACCTTGCAAGCATGATGTTTGCGTTTGGGTTGCTGGTGCTAGGGCCTGTTGGACTCCATTTAATTGTGTAGATTTCTTTGTTGTGGGCCTGCAGGTCATGTACACATATGTCTTGTTTCATACTCCAGATCTACAGCAAATCATAAATAACAAAATAATATTTGGAATAGATTTCACAAATACATTTCATTGAAAAATGTACCACTAAAGCTGTTGCAGATAATCTCCCTTTCACAAGCTGTTCTCCTTTATAAAGCTGCTGTACACATACATCAGATACAAGGTGAAAGGTGTAATATCTCCTTGCTGACATGAGGAGAGAGTTGACTCTATCTGTGATTAAGGCCCTCATGGACAGCTGTAGGGCTTGTGTCAATCAGCAAATGTTTCTTTCAGATGCATTCTTCTAACATTTGAGATAAATGTAACTGCTTTACCCCCAGCTAATTCTGACATGTAAAATCAGTATTTTTTGCTAGAAGATTATTTAGAACCTTCACACATTATATATTTTTTGAAAGCAGAAACTCTGGAGAATAAAATGGTGATTGTTGCAATTTGTTATGTCACACGATATTTGAGAAGCCATTTTTAAAAAGCAAATTTTTAGATAATACACTTTAATGAATTGTAATGCACACAAACACAATAGAATACCTAATTTTCTGTAAAATATAAAACATGATGTTACACCGAGCAAGTAGATACCTAATGTCACACTTTAAAATTGCATATACCCGTGGAACAGCGACATGCTACAGTACTTAAACATCTTCACAGTTGACACATTAAATGCTTTTACAGATTACCAGTTTAGAGGTACAAAGGAATTTTGGAGCTAGAATTATTGCTATCGCTCTGATGTTCACGACGATACCTAAAATGTTTCGCATTTGTGTGTTAGCACAGGGGGACAGGGGCGCTTTAAATTTTTTTTAATTATTTTTTTTTTTTTAAACTTTTTTTTACACTGTCCCTTTAAATTTTTTTGATCAACTGTATTGCTATCTCAAGGAATAAACAACACATATTGTGATAACAATAATCATGACAGATCCTCTTTATTAATCTCTCTCTGCCCTGAAAGCATCTAAGCAAACAGATTAGTTTAATCGGATGTTGTATAAGCTGCTATCGTCTTATAAACATCAATTTGATATTGGAAGAAATCATCATCGCTTCCAGTTTCTTTTATCAGAGGATACGAATGTACGCATGAGCCTTCTAAAGGCGATGGGTGGTGGCAAGGGAGGGCCCTTCCATGCCATGAAGAGGCGATCAAGCTGCTGTATAGCTGCTTGAATCCCTTTTACATCAATTCCTATTGTTTGCTGAAAATGTTGATACTGGGATGATGCCTACAGGTGCAGGCAACATCCAAGTATAACCACTTCAACCCGAGGGTGTGCTGGTTTGTCCTAATGGGTTCAAGTGATTAAGACACTTCTGATATCACTGAGCTAATTAACAGATGCATTTAACCTCCTTTTTAGCTGTTATTGCATTTTCATTGACTTGCATGGACAGAGCAGTGGTCCTGATGTGCACACGTGCTTGGTTACACAGGCCTTTATAATTATGGAAAGGCAGCTTCACAGAAGAGGAGAATATGCGCAGTACCTAACAACCTGAATGTCCAAGCCCAAGCCAGAGTAGACAGAAGAGCAAGTAAGAAACAGTGTCTAAGGATGGGCTCACTGCACATATTCTTGGTCACTGTTTGGAATCCTATTGCTATGTCATGTTTACTGGTCCTTTGTTCAAAGACTGGTCAAAGGTATATTCAAAATGCTATGTATCAACAACCCCTGTATTTAAAAAGCAAGGTATTATTTAAACTTGCACCATGTATTTGCATGACAAAAAAATCTAACTTCTGTATGTCTGATGTGCCTCTTCTGTATTTCCTACAGGAATATATTTAGCAATAGCATTTTGCAGAAAACGCCTTAAGCAAATGTATTGTTCCAAGGAAACCATAAAATTAAATCACATGAAGATTTTTCACATTGTTCTTATTTACAGTTGAAAATATTTACTGTTATAGTAAATTAATATGTGTTTAAATATTATAAAAGTGGCACCTAAAAGACATGTAAGTGAGCATTCTTGTGTTCAGTATTAAACCACAGTTTCCAATTTTGGTTAAATGTGCTAACTTTTATTTATTTTGTTTTCTATAACCTTTAACTTTTATTTATGCTGGTTAAATATGTCAGTTTTTATTCATGCGTGTGTAAAGTTAGTGTGCCCTTCTCTGAAAAAGAATATTTCCTATGTTTCCAATAATTGGGTTTTAGTAATTTTGCAGTATTTATAATTGCGGCATTTTTAAAAAATTCTCTGTTTATTGGGTTTATAAAAAAACACAGAAAATACATTGTCACTTTAACCACCTCCCTGTCTGGCCATTGTATATAAACGGCCGGAGGGTGGCAGTGCATGGGTGGGTGGCTGTTTATAAACAGCCTCCCCGACCCCTGCTTGTGTGTGCTCTCTGGGAGCATGCAGCACCGCGAACCCGTGCCCGCTGTGTCCTCTGGAGACAGTGGAACACCGATCGTCGTGTGGGACCTCTGTGCGAGGTCCCGATCATGTGATCACTGATTGGCCAATCAGTGATCACATGCAGAGTAGTAAGCAAGATGTCACTTCTGACATCATTACTTACTACGTGTGAAATCTGTGAATGATCACAGAGGCCATATGGTACAAGACTATTCAAAACAGCCTTGTATCACGTGACAAGCTGTGACCAATCACAGCTCACACAGTATTTCTCAATGGCTGCAAGAACACAGCCAGAGAGGAGAAATTATTGCTTTTACAGCCTTTATGGGTTTAAAAGCAATCAGTTTGAAAAAAAAAAATCTTCATCACCCCCCACAAGTAGTGTCACCATGGTGACACTGTACTGCTAGGGTGACAGTATGTAAAAAAAAAAACAAAAAAAACATAATAATATAAAAAAATAAAATAAAAATGTAAAAAAAAAAATTAAAAATTATAATTTTTGGTTATAAATTAATTTGGGTTATTTGTTTTTTTAATAAAAAGATAACTGAATAAATGTTGGCAAAGATTTATGATGAAATATTGTTTATTTGCTAAATTTTATAAGAAAAACACTTTTTTTTTTAAATTTTTGGACTCTTTCATTTATATAGCAAAAAATATATAGCAAAAAAATAAAAATCCCAGCGGTGAATAAATACCACCAAAATAAAGCTTTATCTGTCTCAAAAAAAGCTAAAAAATTCATATGGGTACAGTCTTGTATGACCGCACAATTGTCATTCAAAGTGTGATAGCGCTGAAAGCTGAAAATTGGCCTGGCCAGGAAGGGGGTAAAAGGGTCCGGACTTGAAGTGGTTAAAAGGAAATAGTAGAACAGTGATAGCATACGATGCTGGAACAACAGAAGTCAGTGAGAACATAATAAGGCATAAGATGGAGTCAGCTGGTGGTCTAGTTCCCTGTGCTGGTAAGAAGCAGACTCCCTGAAGCCAATCTCTGCATAAGGGGATTATTGCAAACAAGGAGCAAAGCCTTGCCAGTGTAAGAGAATATGAAGTTTATCCAGTGAAACCATGTCTTTTTGTAAGCCTCCCCCTATTTGGAGCAGAGGGAATGATACCTGGAGTCTTCCACCCTTTGCATCTATAACTGAATGGAGGGGGATAGAAGATTTCCAGAATAGAAGGATGGAGGATTTGGAAGTGTTCAATAAAAATGGATAACTGAGTTCTTGTAAACTTTCAGGAGAACCTGTGATTCAGCCGTCAGCACATATTAAGCGAGTTTCCTGATTTTGATCAAAAGGGATCTTATTATAGGGCAGGACCAAAAGATGTGAAGCACTGATACTGAGTCCCCATGGCATCTCCAGTGTAATTTAGAGGAAGCAGGCTAGAGCTTGTGAAGAACTACAGGGGTTTTGTTCCATCTTGTGCAAATTTTATAATTATTTCCTGTTTGGTGCTAAGAGACGATTTCATAAGAAATAGAGGATCTTGCACACTTGTCCAGGTATGAGAGTTAACTGGAGATCGTGGTCCCAGTGTTAAAGAAAAAGGGGGTTTTAAAACATCTCTGGGGTGAGAGTGGTGTAAACATTTGAGTAAGTACAGTACCTGTGTAAGTGGGCCGTGCCCATCACAAAGTGATTCAAAAGGCATAAGAGTGTGTCAGGGACACTCAGTATTTGGGATGTGTGTATCCACACCAATCAATATGGTAAACCAGGTGGTATGCTGTATGTTATTTTGCTAGGTCAGAAAGAGCTCAAGAACTTTAGGGAGGAAGTGGAGAGCCCTACTAAGTCTAGATTTGTTATGGGTCCAGACAAATTTAGAGAATTCAGAATTGGCTGATTTGATGAAAGAAGTGGGGAAGTGATAGGCAGGGTTGGGAGCAGATGTAAGAATTTTGGCAGGATGACCGTTTTGGGAATGTTCTAGTGCTCAAGTAGGTTTGAGAAGATGAGAGAAGGCAAATAGACTGTGCAGTTGCACTCAGAAAGTACAGTTTCTCCAGAGCTTAGGTAAGGCTTCACTTTACAAAGAATAGAATGAAAAAAAAAAAAGCATTTTTGCTTGCAGATGATTAGATGATGGAAATCAGCAGAGCTTCTCCTCATATACTAAGCTGTGGAGTGCAACTACACTTGCAAAATGTACAGTCTGTTTGTCTTTAGTAAATCAACCCCAAAGTGTGTCTGAGGATTGGTGGCAGAGAGGTTCCCATGTACTTTTAGGCGGTAGAGGTCCATTTAATGGTGAAAATAGCCCCATGGTGATTGGCTGTTGTGCAGTGTTTGAAAGTTAATTTTCAATGGTGAGAGGTTGTCATAAGTCTTATATTCTCCCATAAGATTGGGAAGAGAAATAAGTGGACTGCTTGATCAGCCAGTGCAGTGAGTGTATAGGAGGGAGAGATCGGCTACACCTCTGCTCTGCCCACACGCTACACAGGGAGATACTGCACAGTTGAAGCTGGCCACAAAACTCAGAATGCTGTGTGCGGGGCACTAGAGGGACACTGCAACTGGGGGAGAAGCTTGAAGGCAGACCTTGCCAGCCCCGTGACACAGATGGACGAAGAGATGGGGGTGAACCCAGGCAAACCCCCTGCACACGGCTATGGTGAGTCCACCCCCTCACTCTAGTGTGAGCCCACTCTCTGTCATCCAGTGTGAGAGCAGGCTCCCTCTGCCTGGACGAGACATGTCATGTGTCATATGTGAGTCTGCTCTCTATTATCCTGTGCCCCCTTATATATTGTGCCTGGGTTGACTGCACTGGCTGCTCCCCCATGCTATGCCACTGTGCTGGAGGAGTGAAGTGGCACTTTTGTTGTTAGTACCAGTAGTACATATTGCCATACAAAATGCATATGGGCACTTGGTTTTTATGCACACTTTAACAAAGAGCACATTGGGGTGGATTTACTAACACTGGGGAGTGCAAAATCTGGTGCAACTCTGAATTGAAAGAAATTACCTTCCAGATTTTTGTGTCAAAGCTTACCAGTATAAGCGGAAATAAGAAGCTAATTGGCTACCATGCACAGCTGCACCAGATTTTACACTCCCCAGTTTTAGTAATTCAACCACATTGTCTTGTCTTATAAACACAGTTTTGTTAATCAATGGTTTTGCACATAGCAGACTCGATCCTCCTCTTCTTGGGTCTCCCACCAACACTCTTGGCTCCTCCCCACCCAGTACCCCCACGAAAAGCCGTTTTCCATGGGGGCACTCCTGCGGGCTCACTTCTGAGCCTGGCTTCATCTAGTGACACAGACAGTGGGGCTTGGCCCCGCCACCTGGTCACTTGTCGCTGGATTTGATTGACAGCAGCGGCAATGGTATCATTCTGCTCAGTGAAGTGGGTCAGAGTTGGGAGAGCTGCAGCTCTCATGCATATATCTGGATCGACATTGAGCTCAGGTAAGTATAAGGGGGGTGAGGGGGGAGTCTGCTTAGAATGCATTAAGGTAAAAACCATTAAGGCCTTAAAATCACTTTAAGTACTATACAGTATAAGACATAGAAGTCTATACATCATAGCAGGAAGAGGTACACCTGAGGAGGCAAGAGGGAAGGAGGACTTTGATTCCAAAAGAGAGGCATTACCTGCAAAGGAGAAAGCTTAGCTCCCATTAGATGAGGTTCAGACATTAAACGTCTTTAGGTCAGCTACAAGGAGTACAAAATCACCAAAGATTTCTTCCTGACGAATCCAGCCATTTTACCCACCTTTAGGTTCTTACAAATACCGGCTTCTCTTAAAGTCTACCCATAAAATGTAATAAATCTTGTAAAGAATACAAGACCATGACAACAAATTATAGTTCAGAATTAAGTAGAAATCAGAAACAGTGCGGAGGCTAGATCTCTCTGTGCTAATACATTGTAGATTCACAAACTGCTTTCCATCTTTTTTTTTATATGTCTCTATTCTCTGCTTTAATTGTTAAGCTATTTACCTTTAAGGTCATATCATCTGAACATGATGCTAGTAACATTCCTGATGGGTCCCATTTAATTGCATTCACTTCATTCTGAAAGAAAACACAGTTCTAAGTCGAAGGAAATACATCTGACATCCAGTGGAGGGCAATCATGCATCATTTTAGAAGAGTTTATCCTTTATATACAACACTTTTCACAGAGCTCATTTCTAACCTCTCATCCTCAAACTAAATGTTTATTGCTAGGGAATAGCTTTCTAAAAATATATTGTTATCTTTTTCTAACATAAACTATTTTATATCTATTTGCAGCTCCAAGTAAGCATAATGAAACATAGATTAAGGTGTTGTTTTTACCACATCTGTAACGAGGTACTGTACTGCGGTAGCACTGAATTGTAAAGCCCCAGTTTTCTAAATGATGATGCCAGGTAAGATCAACACAATAGGAATACCAGCTGGCTGAAATGATATCTTATTATTACAGATGAGTGAGTCGGTTTGCTTGTTCTGAAGTTCAGCTCACATTGGATTATTGTGCTTGAGGCAGGTATATGAAAACATTTGGTGATTTACGCCAGAATAATTTTGCAACATTTTTACATTGTAGTAACTTTTGGCAGGATCCACCGTACTGCTATATAACCCTCGAAGTCTCCCTTGTGTCTTTCACATTGGTGAAACTGCCAATCAGGAGGGGTTGTGTCATCAGACAAAGCTTTGCCAGTGCTTATGTTTGCCAGTAAAACTAAAGACATTTAAGTGCTGCTTACAGCCTTTAATCGCTAGCTACAATGCTTTTTCTTCATCATTATTTTCAGCACATTATTAGTGCATCACAGCGGGGATTTACTAAAACTGGAGCATGCAAAATCTGTGCATAGTAGCCAATCAGCTTCTAACCTCAGCTTGTTCAATTAAACTTTGGCAATAAAACCTGGAAGCTGATTGGTTTCTCTGCAGAACTGCACCAGATTTTGCACTCTCCAGTTTTAGTAAATCAACCCCACTGTTTTATTAAGCTGTTCCCATGGTCTGTATGCATATATGTGGCCTTAGGCTTTAATGCTGGATGGGTGCATATATGAGTCCAAAGGGAACAGCTTTTTGTGCTGTGCTGAGCTCTGCATTCTCACTGTGCACTATCAGCACAGTAACTATATGTCATGGAAAGTTCCCAATGCGTACTTGTGATCAGAAGCTGTCCATGACTGCTGTTACAGCCAATCTCAGCGGTCACATAATTGGAATGCCTGCCTCCACTTTACATCTGCGCACATTACTTTTACTGTGGGCAGGTGACTTCACCAGGCTCAGCAATGTACAGTAAATATACATTACTGAGCACATTGAAGTACCCCCTGGGGCATGCAGCGCACAGCTCCCGTGACTGCTGTGTCCACTACTATGCGATCACATGATAACAATGTCAACAAAACTGTTATGAATGAATTTCATTCATAACAGCTGTGCTTCCTATAGTGATGCTGTGATTAGCCCACAGCTATCACATGGTACCTGGGCCAATTACAGCACCCGGTACAATGTGATAGCTGTGGGACAATCACAGCATCCCTAGAGTAAGAACAGCTATAAATGAATGAAATTAATTTATGACATTTCAAATAATTGCTGTTACAATGATAATCACTGTAACAACAGTCACAGTATATATTACAAGAATCAATGATAACCCTCAGAGAAGTACTGTGTCCCTGTACATTTAAACATTTTTTCTTTTTTTTAACATTTTTCTTTCTTTGTTTTACTATTTCTTTTACATACTGTTATCCCTACTCTGATAACATTATGTAAAATAAATAGTAAAAAAAGAAAAAAGTAAAAAAAAAGTATTATTATTAATTTATTTACATGCTGTCACCAGTCAGTATCCCTGATTACCCCCACACCAGTCATATGATGACGCTGTACTGCACTGGTGACTGTATGTAAAAAAACACTAATTTTCTGTAACTTCTTAATTTTCCAAAAAATTAATTAATCTCTTAATAAATACTGTGGACTATCTGGGAGGGGAGGGGGGTTGATTGGGTAACTTTCCCGTGGTCAAGTGGTTAATGAGCTGGGAGGCAGTGGCGGTAAGGGGTTAAAGCAGGCGTCATTGTTTTTGCTACTGTTTTACCATAATTACCATAATCACTAACAGGTCTTTCCTAACTGACAGTATTAGCTGTCACTAACTTTTAGAACTTCCTTTTTTTTTTATTACTGGATTATAATGTTCATACTTCCACTCCCTATAAAAAAGGTAAGATGTGGTCAGATAATGGATTGTTAAAGGAAACTAGAACTATACAAATTTTGTTTTAAAGCTGAACTTCAAGCAAACAGCTAAATAAACTCTTGAAATATATATAAGTATGGGAGCAGCTTACCTGAAAAAGAATGTGTTGTATAAATAGTATATATATATATGTATAAATTTATATAATTTATAATATATTTCTGTTCCTCCAATCCTGTGACATACACAGCTCTACGAGGCAGCACAGCCAAGACATGCTGCAGTTAAAGAGTTAGTTCATCTTAACAGAAAAAATGTAAAGGTGTACTAACATTGGACACCATTCCTACTTACCTTTGGCATTGCCAAGCTGTCAGCACCCCCGCAGCCACTCATGCAGTCCAGGGATTTAAAATTCATGCACTTCTCCCTTTTCTCTGTCAGCACTTTTTGTACAGACAGATGGATTCTGATTAAGCAGAACCAGTCTCAGTGAACAGAGCAACACAGCTAGGTCACCTTTCTGTGGTCCGCAGGCTGTGACTGGACATGGAAGGAGCAACAACAGGCTAATGAGGTAACCTCTCTGTTCTCTCCTCCTGTCAACATGTTCCTTTTTAGTGAATAGGAATGCAGCGTACCTGATTGGCCCCATGGGCTGCCTATTACTGTACCAGTCTAAAGGCTGCTATGCGGGGCATTACAAGAAGCTAAAATTAAGTCAAATTTAGGCATTTATGCTAGGTGCCTGTAAATTACATTTAATGATTTTTAAATAAGTATGTAATTGAATATATTGGTGGTTTTAAAGTTTGTCTGAAGTTCAGGTTTAGTTTTACAAGTTTTTAAACTGTTGCTTTATGTCTGTTTTACCATATACATGCAATCTTTGTTTTATAAATATCGAATACCTAACAAAGGTTACCTATAATGCTATGGGTTAGCTAAAGTGAAAGCCCAAAAGAAGCAGTCTGCCCCCAGGCAAGGATCATTTGCTTTAAACATCTGGACCTTTCTGATAAGGGATGAACCATTTCTATCATTTATCTTGAGCTACTGAGTTTTGTAAACAACAGGGTTTTTTCAGCAAAGCAGAAAGAATATAAAGTTGCCCCAAAAAACTACAGCTCTGCCTGCTGGCTCCAGCACAGAAGTCCCCTGTCCCTTGCATTGTTGAGCAAGGCAGATGTCAGGATCAGCTCCTTGTAAGGTCCACTTGTGATGCTGCTGCTGTCAAGCCAGCACTCTAGATTAGCTAGGGGGTTGATGCTGGAGTAAAAAGTTTTTTTTTTCCTACCAGAATGCCACCTGAACAGCTCAATTAGCTAAACTGAGCTTCTGCACTGCAAATTTTGAGACAAAATCAGTTTTGTCAAAATTGCCCCCTTTTATTCCTATGGAAATCAGCTTAAAAAAAAAACTTGAGCAATGATGCCCAAACTAAATTTTTTTAAGATTGATTGGTCAAATCTGTTACTATTTGTAATCTGTCCTTCCTACCCATACAGTTAATGACCATTTTCATTAAATAAAGGAGAAGGTCTTTAAATAAATATAACACATACCCATATAACATACTGTATACTCTACACATCCACAGGGATAATTACTTCAGAATAGTCACATTAGTAGCTGCAATATTTTATATTAAACTCTTGTTTCCACTGGCACCTATCCTAAAGAAAACTAATTTACCAGAAAAACTAATTATCAGTTCTAGCTATATCAAGTTCTGCCTGACATTTATTAACAAATGATCCGTGTGCTAACAGATACAGAAAATAATAAATTGGTTACCGTGTGTCCTTGAAAGGTTTTAACTGGACGGTCACAGCCAAGCCTACAAACATGAATACACATGTCTGTGCTACAAGATGCAAAGGTGGTATTGTTCTGCCAATCCACATCTAGAGCAGGAGCTGCAGATAAAATATAAAGGCATTGTATTATCTGTTTTAAAGTCCACAAATCTGAAAATATTCGGTACCTTTATTAAAAGGTATCCATTTGCACATAGATCTCTCTGGCAATTTGAACACCAAACTGATAAATATACTGTACTTTAATGCGCATGGGTCAAGTGAAAAAAGTATACCTCCAGGCAAAACGTTTTTTCACTTTTCAATATAATGGAGAGGATTACGCCCCCTGACTGGTTTTTACTACTATCCAGTGCACTGGTTTTCCTCGTTTACTTTTTCAGTTTCACCAGGGGATATATATAACAGGAAACAGGAACAGCAAAATTAAGCTGACTGGGTTATAGCCTTTCTCTTCTCCAAAAAAAAGTCTCAGCCCCATAATTTACACTGTAAAGTGCAGATAAAGATGGGTACACATAGGTCGAAATTCGTCTGGTTCAGTAGGGACCTGCTGAATTTTCATTGGTGTGTAGCCTTTCTTTCCAAACGTGACCGCTGGAAAACCTTTGATGAATGTCCATTTTACTGCAGTACTAATCAGTGTACTCTGACAGTGAAGAGCCCCCACTTTCAGAATACAATGTCCCGGTGGGGAAGGGGGGGGGGGATCCTGCATCCACCTTGCTTGAGTAGATGCAGCAATCTGTTAGTTTTTTCCATTCAGGCTGCAGGCCTGTGTACCCAACTTAAAGGCAAAGTTCACCTTTCTTTTTCTAAATTCTAGCTCCCCTATATTCCAATATATCATTAATATACCTTTGTAGCTGAAAAAAAAGCTTTCTTTGATTTCTAGAACAAGGCCTTACCTTAGCCCTTGGTGTGTTTCATAGAAAATTTCATGACTTCCTGGTATGTAGATCTGGGACTTGAAAGCCAGTAAGACACAAGAAGCAGTTCGCCAACTGACCTTATTAGTACGAACACCCTGCACCTATCAACTATGTTTGCAGGGCATCCCCAGAATCCCTTCAGGTGTGCATTTGCCTTTCTTTTCAATGTAGGTTGTCACAGCTGCTATGCTTGCATGGCATCCACAGCGTCCTCCAGACAGGGCCCGGGCTGCATGCCAAACTCTCTGCGGGCATATGCAGCCCTTGTTTTTGGACATCCCTGATGTAGTGCAAGGGCCTGCCTGATTATTATTATTACATAGCGCCAACAGTTTGCTCAGCACTTTACAATATAACGGGATTGGATACAGAGTGAATGGATAGATAGATGGATCCTCCTGTTCCATAGTTTACTTAAATCTAAAGAAAATTGTACAGAGAATGTACAATCAGACTGTATAGTGTATGGCCACCTTTATACATTTAAAATTAACTAGTCATGCTTTTAGTTCCATTAATTGTTAATGGCACCCCAAACACAGAAGCAAGCACACATTTTGCCATCTGAAAAAAACAAGCTTTAAATGGATCTAAACGCACAGTAAAAATGTGCATTGCAACATGCCAAACATCAGGCGCATGTTTGCCATGGGTTTTGTCGCACAACAAATGTGCTGCAAACACACCAAAAAGAGCGGTAAGGAAACACACGACTCTCCACTCAAAACTGAGTTCTGGAGCTTCTGTGGAGCATTTGTCATGCGTAGCGCAGTTCATTAAAGTGAATTGGCTGCCCTATGCATGATGAGCAGAAAAGCTCCGAAATGCTTCCCCCACTTAAAAAAAAAACCATTTACAGAGATATGAATAGGGCCTGCTAATTGAATGTCTCTGTCCACTCCATCCTATATGCATGTATAAAGGTGGCCATACATGATACAATCTCTATACACTTTCCTTTAGATTTACCACACCTATGGAATAGGTGGACCCACCTATCTATCCATTCATTCTTCATCCAGTCAAGCAGGCCCTTGCACTACATCATGTGTGTCCAACCCTTGGTCTGTGGGCCACATGAGGCCTCAGAGAGTTTAGCATGCGGCCCGGGCCCATCTGGAGGGACGCTGGGGATGCTGTGCAAACATAACTGCTGTGGAAGCCTACATTGACCAGTAGTGTTTCCTTAAAAGCTATCATTGACACTGTGGCCTTGTCATTTACTAAATTAAGGCTATGCTATCATGACCTGTTTGCAGTGCTTCACATAATTAGACAGACCTCTCAACTGTGCAATAAATCCATAAATATTGTATTTTCCTTTTTGTTAATACTTAAATAGACCAATGCAACAATTTCATAGACAGTTATAGACAAAAAAAAATTAAAAAAAGATAACAGGATTACAAAAGATAAACAATCCCTGAAAAACATGTCTTTTTTATCAGACAAAAGAAATACTGTATTTGCAACTTATTTTATAATTTTATAAAGGAGATCTTTCCAGCACTAACAAAAAACAGCAGGTGGTCCTTGACCTGATAAAGTCTGTAAACTGTTGATATATGTCAACAAGAATCAATATGTCAGGCATACCTGAGTGGAAAGGGAACTGTTGTTTTGCTTCTCCTGTATGAGCATCCCAAATGATTGTGGTCTACATAAAAAATGAAAAGAAAGTAAAAATCTTGTAACTGTTCAGCTGAGGGTGTGACTTTTTTCTACATACAGAAATAATGGCTGTCATTAAAATACTTTTACTGCAAACTGCTCTGCCTCTTTATTGATTTTTTCATCTGGTACATTTGTGACGTATACACTATAATTTGTTCAAACTGGAAAACGTATTTTTTTTACACATTAGTCACATCTTTTGTAAGTTTGCTCCTAAGCATTCCCCCTAACCATCTTGATTTTTGGGGGACTTTGCTGAGATTTAAATCTGGGTTCCTAGGGTCCTATGGCCCCACCCATATCCCAGCTCGGGGTGTTGGAATGCTTGTTCCATCACCTGATCTAACTGGTGCCCATACAAGAGAGTAGGGAAAATCTATTCCAACTTCCTGTTTATGGATGTCACATGGGAAGTCTAGTATAGACTTTGTATAGTGTGCTCTGAGGTGCTGCACTGGTCTGAGGTCTGAAGATGTTGTGCAGGGGAGGCTGATATGAAGTCTGAAGAAGGACTTATCTAGGGACTGAAAATGAGTTTAAAGGAAATTGATTGGGGTCTGAAGGAGAGGAAGTAGATCTGAGATCTGAAGGAGGTCTGAATGTTAAAACGTATCTGCACAAAACTTGTTGTTTTTAGTTTTCGATAGAATGGAGAAAGGCTAGAATCAATTACTTCTACTTGGGGCTCTGTAAGAGGTATGTTCCCTCACTTTCTATTCTTTGGACATATCTTTACCAGACAAAAAGTGAAAGGAAAAATCTGCCACAGGGTAACGACAATACAAAGTTCCCCTACTAAAATTTAAAAAAACAAAAATATTTTTACTTCTGTCTGTGTTGCTGTTATATATTTCTCCTCACTTTCTGTCCTACAGACTACTTTTGCCAGACAGAAAGTTAAGGAATCTGTCCAACAGAACCTCCAATGACAGTGAAGCCTGACAGAAGTTCCAACCCTTTAACCCTTTCCCACTGTATCCAAACCTAAAAGTAAGGTTTTCCTCTATAAACACACTTTAGGGGCACTGATCTGGAGTCTGAATGTTCGGTAATTTGGAGTTTGAATGTTTAGGGTGGTAGATCTGGAGCAATTTTTCACCTAGTGACCACTGAAACCAGTGCCATTTTCCTCCAACTAACTTTGGGGCATTTTCTTCCTCTGACTGACCAAAACACCAGATGCTGAGCATTTTTAATTTTTTCCCACTGACCAACAATGCCAGGGATTTTTTTCTCACTAGGAGCAAAAAACAGAGCATTTTTTCTCACTGACTGCCAACAGCAAGGTATTTCTCCTAATGACCTATTAAGTTTTTTCCTCCCACTGACCACCAACAGTGGGGTCTTCTTATCTCCCACTGAATAACAATGCTGGCACAGTTTTCCCTTGCACTGACCAGCAATACAAGGGGCACTAACAACTGCACTCTTTATGTTACATACACTTGGGAAAAGTGTCTAATTTCCGAACAGTTGCTTGTTGCTGAGTAGTCCTCCAATGTTTTGATGACATTCTGCTTTATGGTAGACTGAGATAGAAAGCATACGTAATAGTAGATTTTTTTTTTATTACATTTTGTGCAGAGTTTTATGTGTCTGTAAACTGGACAGCTATAACCTTCTGAGAAGGAGGAGGGAACATTTGAAACTTCTCCACATTTCCAGACAGTTAATGTTTGAGTTTTTATTATGTTGCAAATACAGAAATATGATTGAAATGAACAAACAACATTTATTTTACTTTAGTTTCAATCTGTATTTGCTGACTCTTTAAGTGATTCTGAAGGTTGAAATAAAAAAAAATGTATACTTACCTGATCTGTGTAATGATTTTTCACAAAGCAGCCTTGATCCTCTTCTTTTTGGGTCCCCCGCTGGTCCCCCCTCCTGGATCCTCCCACTTGCCAAGTGCCCCCAATAGCAAGCCTCTTATTATGGTTGCACTCAAGCAGGCTAGCTCTCTAGCCTCGCTCCTGTGAATGGACATTGTCCATTCACCCTGCACACAGAAAGTGTGGCTTGGCCCCACCCTCTGCTCCCTCCTCATTGGCCCACAGGCTGTGATTGACAGCAGCAGGAGCCAATGTCTCCTGCTGCAGTGTGAGCCAAAGAGGAGTGAGAGACCTGGGAGAGCGGCAGCTCTCATGCACATCACTGAATTTAGATGGGGCTCAGGTAAGTATAAGGGGGATTGAGGGGAGAGCTGCACCCAGATGTTTTGGCTTATTGCATAGAATGCATTAAGGTAAAAAATCTTTCTGCCTTTATAACCACTTTAATCTCTTATGTAATTCTTGCAGTTTTGTTAAGTGTTTATTTCTATAATAAAGAAAGAAGAGTGATGTGGAGATGAGAACCAACAGAAAAATTAAATCAGCTGCATTTTGCCTATGGGATTAATAGGTTTAAGAACAAATCGAAGAACATACCCTGAGTAGTTGCCATAAAAAGTATTTTGGGTATGTTTTGCTGGCATCTCAGATATGAAGTGTACATAGTGGAATTCTGCTAAATGTCACAGAATGTTTGGGGACAACATGTGAATGATTGTTAACCTCTCTTTGCGTGTTCTCTTTTTCCCTGGTCAGTCTAGTTTATTTGTTGTTTTTCTTCCTTTATTGTGTCTTTTCAGACAACCATGAATAACCAAACTCCTATATACATGCTGTAAAAAATTCTAAGAGTGATCAAAAGGCAAACATGTAGCTACCTGCTTTGTTGTTCCTAAAGTCATAATGTATTGAGGTGGGTGAGCTTCTAAGTAACCTCCTATCCTGATTCTAGTTGTATGGACCAAATTAAAAATATTGACTATATAAATGATGGGAATGATGTAAGTTCCCATGTCACATCTGTTTTACATGATCAACTACAAGCAGCTTCTTTCAGTCTGATAAAAGGAAAGATTAGTGATGAGAGGAGTGATTTTGGTTAAACTGAATTAGTCAGCCAGAAGGGGAAGGCTCAATCTGGCTCATTGAGCTGAGGCAATCTACTTTTTTCCCCCTTTGTTTATGGTAGCTCTTGTTGTTTCCCTCCTACATATATAAATTGAATAAATAATGGCAAACCTAAGCATTTACAACTGGTTTGAATCAGCGTATCTGTATATGTGATTGCTTACTTCCCTTTGAAAGAACAAGCCCAAGACTGTGGAGCAATAGTCCAGGGTGATTTCTGCACTTACATGGGGCATTACTAGTGTATTCAGGAAATGTGCTAGTGTTCCATAAATGCACCTTGTTTTCCACACTATGCAAAAGACTTGACTGTGGTATATGATAATTGGGCAATGTTGGGTTGCCCAAATGGGTCTGAAGGATTAGAAAGTGTGAGAAATATCTACTGATCCTCAGTAAAATGGAAAAAATTAGCAAGAAAGGCAGTTCAACTATGCAACCATTTTATTAATGATGGGCATATTTGTAACCACAAATTTAGACTCATGATAGATCTGTTAATGTGTGGCCAGCTTGCACAGAGCACTATCCCTGAATCCTCTATGCTCCCTATAAATCTATTTTCTTGGTGTACATGTAATTAACATAATCATTAAATGGGGTGGATTTACTAAAGGCAAATTGACTGTGAACTTTGCAAATGCAGTTGCTCCAAAGCTTTAGTAAATGAGATGCAGCTCTGCTGACTTCCATCATCCAATCATGTACTAGCAAAAATACTGTTTTTTTTATTTTTCTTTCAAGTGATCAAGTGATTGGATATTCTTTGCAAAGTGAAGCTTCATCTTATTTACTAAGCTCTAGAGCTGCTGCATGTGCTGAGTGCAACTGCATTTGCAAAATGCACAGTCTATTTGCCTTTAGTAAATCAACCACAATATGTGGCCAGCATTTCTAAGATAAATATTATAATGAATTACATTATTTTCTGTTTAACACATTATAGAGCATACCTTATCAACTCCCGCACTCAGTATATAGTTGCCTTTCTTGTTCCACTTCAGTGCAAAAATTGGACCTTTGTGCTGACCTAATGTGCTAGCAAGGTTGCCTGTAGGAAAAAAATGTAAAAACATTTATTCACATAGAAATTGCACACCAGTATAACAAATGTTTCACAACTATTTTTGAATCAGGGCAAGGATGCAAATAAATAAATTAATTAAAATACTTGTAGAATGTGAGCTCCAAGAGCAGGGCCCTCCTATTCCTTCTGTACTAAAATGTATTGTAATTGTACTGTCTCTCTTTATATTGTAAAGTGCTGTGCAAACTGTTGGCACTATATAAATCCTGTATAATAATATAATAATAATAATGATAATAATAATAGCTTGAACCTTGGCTACTGGCTGCTTCCTGAAAACATTGGTAATGCCACTGAACCTCACACCTTCCTCCTAGGAGTAAATACTGAGTATCCTAAATCCCAAGAAAATGCACTACTGCAGGATCGAGCAATGATGATGATTTTTTTTTTCTTTGCTAAGACTTAACTTGACATGGTAAGGGAATGTTAACAGAGGTTCCTGACAATTTTATGCAAGGTATGCTTTAAATGCTTCCATTCCCTAAATCAGCTCTGAGACTACAAGAGTGTTCAAAAGTTCTACTTTAATTTAAGGCAACTCTAGTCTCAGAAAGCCACTGAGATTAATGGCAAAACTGTAGCATGCATAACCCACTCAGAACACTTCAGCAGCCTCAGAGATAATTTATCAGAGAAAAAGAACATTTATTGCCAGAGCCAGGCAACCCTGCTGTTCTTGACTCCCCTGCAAGTAAAGAATTTTCCACTTTGTAGACAAAATTTAAAAATCCTTCTCTAATTTGTCAGATTCACTCTGCCATACTTTTCCTATCTGTACTGCACTAAATGTGAATGAATAATGGTAAGTATGTTCAATCCCTATCACTCGATCATCTACAGCCTCTATGTTGGATGTTTTTTTTTTACACATGCATATTAATAGTCTTGTTTTCTATTGTTCTCACCAATCTTTTCAATAACAAGCACAGCCGGATTCTTTAGAAAGAACAGAACTTGTTGAAATGAGTCAGTGGGCTGTTAACACGTTGTCATAAAAACCCACATTTTAATATATGCACAAGGTATAATACATATTTATAGTTCAACCAGAAATTGTTTGATAAACACATACATGGTTTTAAGAACTCCGACTTTATAGTTAGGATTTATTGATATTATAGTATGTACCTCTTCTGCGTGTACCTCTTGGTGTATGTCAATCTATCTTAAGTACCCCTGCCAGTAAATATAGTAGTACTGCTTGAGTTATCACTCTTTTCTATTTATAATTAAATGTATTTACCTGATATGCTTGTGTTCTTATTTGGTAATATTTAGAAATATAATAAGGAGGAAAAATTAAAGGGAAAATTTAGCCCTTGGTCATGTCAAATGCAGCTCTTTGTGTTCATGTACCAGTGGTTGAGAAACAGGTTTACAGACTGATTTAAAACGGCAGTGCAATTTTCAGTTACCATGTATGAAGTATAGCAACCCACAGCTACCAGATCTCATTTTACCACAGCAAAATAAACATTAAACATGCCCAAAAGCCAACAGTGCCATTCCACATGCTGCTTCATCCAATGTACATCTGCAAAAAGGATGATGTTAGCTAACTATTGTTCCCCATATTGGGTTGGCGTTCTAAAAAAAAAAATGCTTAATAGCAGCTGTGAATTGCTCTGTAAAAATCCACTATACTTACTTTAACTTCCTTTATTCCTACTTTCCCAATGGCTATTGTCTGAGGTAACTAGAAATGCTGCAAGGTTATAGATACACAACCTTTACTTTTATTTATTTATTTCAGGTACTTATATAGCGCCATCAATTTACGTAGCGCTTTACAGATATAGATATATATTGTACATTCACATCAGTCCCTAACCCTCAAGGGGCGTACAATCTAAGGTCCCTAACTCAAATTCATACATACACATACTAGGGCCTATTTAGACAGGAGCCAATTAACCTACCAGCATGTCTTTGGAGTGTGAGAGGAAACCCACGCAGGAACAGGAAGAACATGCAAACTCCAGGCAGGTGGTGCCGTGGTTGAGATTCGAACCAACAACCCTAGTGCCGCCAGGCAGATGCACTAATCATTTAGCCACTGTGCTGCCCACTTTTTTGCAAATATGTCTCTGCACTATCTTTTAGCTGTAATATTAGCTAAATCAATAGGAAACTGTCAATGACAGTAGCCTAAAACACAATTTAAATACTAAATACATAATAATAAATTTACCATCCTGCGTCCAAATTCTTGCAAAACCATCGTATGATCCTGTAGCCAAAAGTGTGCCTTCAGCCTGTGGGAGAGCAAATATTTAAAATAAACAAATTGTATTCAACCTTGTATCCTGAAGATTGAACACTCAGTTCAATATGTCTCTTTTTTCTGCAAACGTAATATAAAGCCCAGTCATTAAGGGGCACGTTTACAAAAATTTAAAGAATGACAAGCTGTTGAAAATGCATGGAAAAATTAAATACAGATCATGGCATTTTTATTCAGTTATAGTTATTAACCCTTATAAGAAAACGACTTACCTAATTGATAATGAATCCCCATCGTAAGAAAACTAAAATGCATTTGAGTGAGTCCACATACTGAGTTATTTTTATTTTAAAAAAAAAGGATTTTTTTATTTACTTTTTATGTGCTTGCTATTTCAGTTTTTACAACTGTATTATAAATTGATAAATAATCCATCTAGTGGTTTTGTATATATTATATTTACCTGCTATGTGCAATGGTTTTGCACAGAGCAGTCCCGATCCACTTCTTTTTGGGTCTCTTGCTATGGGGGCACTCAAGCAGGTTCTAGTAAAATCAGTCAAAAAAGTATATGTTTTCCAAATCCTTTTTGGAAGCTAAACCAGGGAAATGCCTTTCCAGTTAGGTACAGTGCATGTCAATATATGACGTGAAGTGTCCTATTGGTTTCTTTAAAGTTGAACTCCAGGCAAACCATTAAAAACACAGGTTAAATACATATATGGGGGTTGCTACTTTTGTTCATACAGTTCTGAAATTTATATAGCTCTGCTTCAGAGCCCTGTTGAGCAGGAGGGAGAACTAATTTCTCTATTAAAATTAAACTTACGCATATTGTCCTCCTTCAGCCTGTGACTGGGCAATGAAAGGAGAAGCAGCACACTAATGAGCTCAACTTTTGTCACTCTGCTGTCTCCTGCTATGAGCATGTGGATATATAAAAATGCACTCTGGATGTGCCTGATAGACTTGATTGCTGCATGAGGCATTAAATATACTATAAGATGCGCAATATATTGTATTATGAACAGTTTTTCACTAGCAGACCGAGAAAGCTAAAGCAAAAATTTGGTGCTAAATGTATAACTAAAGAAACAGTGAGCTGAGTGACTGCTATGGTGTCAGTAATAGGTCTGAAGCAGGGAAGCAGGGAAGCAGGGTTGGTGTTGGTTCACACATGTATGCAGAGGCCTGAGCTGCTAACCATGTTCTCTATAACAAAAGAGATGTCTGATACTTCTGTAATGCAAGGTGTGAATATATCATCTATCAAAACTGATCCACCAAAAACATACTGAATATAGTTTCAGACAGTTTCTTAGATCAGCACATAATATTAAAACTCAATGTCCAACCCACTATGAAAAGAATTAGCATTTGTGGCCTAACGTTGACACAGGATTTGGAGATATAATAACCTTAACTATGTTTTCTGAAACACCAGCCAATCTATATAACTCTTGGTTCCAGTACAAGATTGGCTTTTGAATCTAGAAAAGAACCCTCAAGTGGACCTTGGCCTTAAATGGACTCCTACAATGTAAGAAAGAATACATCACTATTATAGATTATTTTTGTATGCATAGTACAAACTGTGTGCTGCCATTGCAGCTTGCTTATTATTAGTCATTAATTGTGTTTTAGTATGCTCCTTTGTGCACTCCTTCTGTTTGCATGTTAGATGGCTTAGTTAGCCCCTAGTTAGACATCCCTTCCTCTCCATGCTCTAAAGTTACTTTCTTTTTACCCTCATTGTGCTAAGTGATCCTTTAGAGAGTCAGGAGGCTTTGTATTTAAAATGTTTTTATTTATAAGAAAGACAAGTAAACATCCTATGCTAAGCTTTGAATACACTAAATTTGATTCCACTCTGAGTCCTCTTGCCGAATTTTATTTTAAATCATTCATTTCATTTATTGCTAGGTCCTGTATACTCCACCAGTTGCTGCTAAGGAATATAACAATGATACATCATAAAAAATGTCAGATCTTTAAAAATAAACTATTTTAAAATATATTTTTAATCTAGGAGAATACACAATGGAACCAATCATCTTGGTTTAGAATAAACATCTTCTCTATAAGCAGCCTCAAGATATTGTTTACACAGTTAACATCTTGCTCCTTAGACATCCATTAGTATATAATGCATACATTATTCATATAAAGCATTATGATTTAATTCACAATGGTTGCAATATGCAAATAATTTTGCTTTGCAATGCTATTAAGCCTTTTTAAACAGGCTAAAGTAAACACTCTGCTCATGAAAATCAATATGTCCATGAAAATGTTGAGTACATATGTTCAATCGTTTTTGTAAGTTGAAGTAGGATATTAATGTTCTGAAAGTGCTAATTAGAAAAGGTAGGTAATTACACAATGAATTGTATTCATGTTTACCATTTAATGAATGCTAACTGTAAGTAACTTACATTCCAGTCCAATGAGGTCACATCTTTGTTGCTTGGAACATCTTGCCCACCTTCTCGTATACAGTGTCTTAAAACTAACTGAGTGGAATTACTACTGTTATTCTCATTCAAGTTCCATATTCTTGCCGTTGAGTCTCCTGACCTTGAAGTTTAAAAAAAAAATTATATATAATAATAATAAAGCAGAACAAAAGGCTCATTAGGACTGAATAGTAAATATTGTAGGTAGGTTTATGGCTAGTGTTCCAGTTCCAGCCTTGAATTTTCCCATCTAACCATTACTGGCTAGCCAGGTTTGCTAGAGTCAATGTCTATTCATGGTGATGTGAATTGTGTTGTGTGTTGCCATGCGTTGATGTGGAAAGATTTGTTTTAAATTGACTTGCATAGCACAATGCAGGGCAGTGTAAATACAGAACAAAGGACTTTTCAATGTCCATGCATTTTTCTATACTGGAAAATGCAGCAATGTTCTTGATAATGTGAACAAAATTCATGATAATGTAAACCTGTGGTCAGGCTATGGTTAATATTCTAAATAAGTAATGAATGAGCTTTTAAACAAGCCCTCAGTGACCTCTGACACAGCAGGCACTGTGGAGAAATTCATCCTCAAATTTCACAAGGGACGCACTGAACCTATTCAAGTTGGGTCTCAGAACTCTGCTTTTCCCACTTCCATAGCACCTGCTCTATGTGGCTATACATGTGGCTATGGTGTAGAAGGATCATGTGATAAGATTCCATCTTTTGAACTCTACTTCAATGCTTTCTCTTGCAATGACACAGGGACCAGAGGCTGGGACCACAATGTGCAGTAGGGGATACAAGCATTCAACATTTACAGAAGTGCCAGATGCAGAAGAATCTATCGCAGACATTAACCTCTAACGGTGGAAAGGTAAAAGAACAATGCACAAGAAAAAGAGAACAAATGTTCATATTTGTAAACTACAGAGTACTCTGATGCATCCCAGCACCCCCTGCACCTCCCATCTCCCTACAATTCTCTTGATGAATTTTATCCACAAATGCCCAGAGGTGACGAGGAGAGCGAAATAACATGTGGAAAAGATTATTAAATTTTTATATGGTTTGAAGGCTTGGGAACTGCATTCTCTAACCTGCTGCACTAAGCATTGGCCAGTGAATGTTATTATGGTAAATACAGTCTGTATGCAGATACCTAAATAACAACCTGTTGACCTTAAGACCTTTTTGCTGAACAGCAAACAGAAATGCATGTAGCATTCACTTCCCATTCCCTTCAAACCACACACTGCCTAGAGCACTCCTTTAACTAATATTGCTTTGATTTTACATAGCTGCTATCTGACTTACCCAGATGCTAGGAGATCACTGACTGGATTCCAGGCACAGATGAAAACTTCAGATTCATGTCCACGTAGCACCGTTGCTTTGTTAGGTGGAATTTCCACATCACCATCAATTTCCATTGGTTCTGCATGGTTATCTGCAAAACACATCAAAATCTAGTTATGCGTTCAATATCTTAAAATGGTTATTTAATGATACTGTCAAATGCTGGTAAGGAAGAGTCATTTGAAATTCTGTCCTGTATCTCTTTTTAATACAATGGACGCACTGAAGGTAAATTGAATTGTTAAAATTTCAATGAACTGGAATAAGCCCTTTATATTTAACATTCTTTATGGGAACTTCAAGTGTGATGACATTTGACAATGTAATTACATTTATAAACCAACTCTAAAAGGACAAAAACACTTAAGATTATGATTAATCAGAAATATGCAGCATCTTATGTGGACCGATGAATACTGCACTATTAAAATTCATTTAAAATTAAATTTGGTTTTCTCAGTTGCAATGCTCATGGCCTCCCAAAAAAACGCTGTGATTGAGAATGTAAAAGTACTAAATAGAGGTAATAAATCATAACTGTCTGCAACCAAAAAGTCTTCATGTTACGGTGCCAAATGTGGGGGGGGGGGTGTGAGTGGGCAAGGCAGGAGATAGAAAGGTGTGGCTTAAAAAAGCAACAGCGAGTGGATAGGAAAGTAGGATGGAGATAGATGGATAGGTTTAAGAAGGCGAAGCAAAATTAAATAAAGGGGTAGGTGGTAAGGAAGGGGTGGGGTGAGAGCATGCACCCTCTCCCACAGTATCCTGTGTCTATATACTTATTTAGTGGGTAGATATCTACAAAACCCAGCGGCCTTAAATTCTCATGGCAATCTTCTAGCAATTAGAGGGTCACAGTCCATTATGAGTCCAGGGTAGTCAGCATGTCCTCATAGTAAGTCAAGAAAGTGATGGTTGCCCAAGGGAACCATGTGTTTCTCTTCTGTATTGTAGAAAATAGCAGTGAGGTCCTCCATTTGCCTCACATTTAATTTTGGATAATCATAAGTACAGTGGGGGAACATATGACAGCGTCCATAGAGAAGGTAAACAAGCTTGTGACGCATTTAACAGGTGTACCATTAACTTTGATTTATATTGTTTCAGCCCTACCTGATTGATGTGAAAAGGGTAAATGAATGGGGTCTGTCCTAAATCCAATGAAGCCAGGTGGAGAATTACCGTTTGGACCTGCCTCCAGAAACAGCAAAGACAAGAGCAATGCCAGAAAATGTCATATAAACAAAATGGTGCAGCGCTAAAATAAATGAAACACTTATAAATGTGTTACCAAACAATACAATAAATGACCAGAAAAGAATGTCCAAAATATGAATAACAGGGACGCAAATAGTCCACTATGATGTGTCCCAAAAAGGAACTTGACCGATTAGTCCCAGTGATGTGATCAAATAGTGAGCAAACAATGATTGTGACTTCTGTGACTTCTGTGTTACTCCTCCACCATTATGCACTCACCAGAAGTAAGTAGCAACCCAGCATTGAATTAAATAAATATCGTCATTTCATTCAATCCTATCGCCCGTCACCGATCCATCCAGATATGCTTCAAAGAGTCATTTCATTCAATGCTGAGTTGCTACTTACTTCTGATGAGTGATAATGGTGGAGGAGTAACACGGAAGTCACAATCATTGTTTGTTCACTGTTTGATCACATCACTATCTGGGACTAATATTCGGTCAAGTTCTTTTTTGGGACATATCATAGTGGATTATTTGTGTCCCTGTTATTTACATTTTGGACATTCTTTGCTGGTCATTTATTGTATTATTTGGTAACACATTTATACGTGTTTCATATATTTTAGCACTGCACCATTTTGTTTATATGTCTGTATAGTGGGAGCAGATGGTTTGCCACATTGTGCCAGCTGCTTCCTTTATTATCATTTTCCTTTGCGCTCACTGTTAACATTTTTCATTGTTTATTTGCACAAACCCAGAAAATGTCAAAATTCTTTTGACATCTCCAGAATGTGTTAAGAATGTTGGGATAAAATTTATGGAGGTGTATCAGGGTTTCATACCAGTGGGATAAGTGTGTACTTCTGTTCTTGAAATTTGTTGGCTCTGGATGGCTTGTGTGTAAGCTTAATGGCATCCATTTACACAGGGAAAAGTGAGATTTGATGTTCTTACTGTGATTTATGCATAAATGTGGGGAAACATTACCCACTGGGGGATAACTTAGTACTCTCCATAAATGGGAGAGGAGATATAGGTACTCAAACTGAGTTGTTGCTCTAAAGAGTTTGTCACACTCCAGGATGGCTCTTAAAAAATGACATTATTGGTATGCAGCCTATATATTCATGGGAGAGGAGATCAATGTTTTGATTTCTGCAGAGATACCCAACCAGTTGTGGTTATAAAATGGGTAAATCTATATTTATCTACAGTCTTAAGGTACTGAGGTAATTGTTTTGTGCAACCACTGGAAAATCTGGGTCTGCCAACAGTGGTCATGGATGAAGGATGTGGAGAAAAAATAATTACCTTGTCTTAATATACATTAATACATGACATATGGCAGGTTAACGTTTGTATGGTGCTGCACCACAGTGGAATGCATAAGTGGGAGGGTGGTCTTAATGGTTGACTTCTAAAATCTGCAACAGTTTGTACTAAAATAATATGCATTAAAAAAATTACACCTAAAGTACACAGAGATACTGTATGTTTATAAATGACCCTTACAGGCCCCACATTTAATCATAAAATTCAAAACACAATACTAAGTATATTGCTGTAAATCCCAACTACAGGCATAATTTTAATTTAGTTTTAGATAAAACAGGAAAGGAGCCTCAATCAGATGTATTGCTGTCTGTGTCCTGATTAGGTCCTTCACTTCTTGTCAGAACTGGAAATGATCAAAATTCTGGCTAAAGGTCACAAAGACAAATGCAAAAACACATTTTTAGTTGAGTGGGGAGGGCTTGGAACATATGAAAATGTTATAATTGCTGTCAATGCCTTCTTGCCATGCTTACAATTGTTCCCCTATTTCTTGACCCAGGTACAGTAAGAAATGGAGTCCCAAATGGGGTCACAGACAAAAAAAACAGCCTTTGTAAAGATGATAGCCAGCAAATCCTAGATTGTAAGCTCCAAGGAGCAGGGCCCTCAAATCCCTCTTGTATTGAACTGTATTGTTACTGTATTGTCTCCTGTTATATTGTAAAGCGCTGAGCAAACTGTTGGCGCTATATAAATCCTGTATAATAATAATAATAATAATAAATCCAAAAATGAAAAGGAAAGGTCACTTTAATTCCATAAATATCTGATATTTTGGGAACGAGAAGGACCTCGTTCCCAAGGTAGTAAAACAGGGCATGCTCTGTTTCTGGTAAACTTAAGAAGAGGGTCCTTCATGTCTCCAAAACTTGGGTCTTAATGGAGCAACAGTATGTTATTTATGGAGTAACATGTTATTTCTTTAGGTGCAATTGCTATCATCTTTATTTGGATTTGCACAGTATCGTAAGCCTAGTACCCACTGTTTTTCATGGTTCAATAACAGTTAGTATAGCAAGGACTGACGACAGATTGTCATAAATCATAAATAGTAATGTTAACTTTTACCCCCATACTGCTTTTGCACTTTCTGTTTCTAAAAGCTGAGAGTCTACATTTTACATAAAATTTATAGAAAATGTAAAAAAAAAAAAAACTGATTCCAAGCTATGATAGATAAAAAATAAGTGTATGTATGGGTCTTAATCAATTGATTACATCCCTGCAAATAGTTCACTGAGGCTTTTTACAAATCAGTTTTTTACAGTATGCTTTTATGATAGCTGTGCCCTTGATGAAGTTTTATTCTCCTATGTTATGTGCATTTCAAAAGCGCTAACAGCAGTTAGACAGATCTGAAAAACATGAGAGAAAATAAACATTTTATTTTACATATGATGTGGCTTAGCTGGTGTACGTTCAAACATTAAGTGTAGCTTCAAGCAAAACACTTGTTTGTAAATTCTATAACTTTAGTAAATCAGGCCTAATGTGTGGATGCTCATAAAGTGGGTGTAATAAATTAAATGTGGAGGATTATGGCGACACATCTTTCAGGCAATACATATTGTAGGCATTTTGGAATAATGTACCTAGACAATGAATAATACCCTCTGAAAGAAAATAAATAATAAATATAAAAATATATGCAGGGTTTACCACTATAAAGAAGCTACAGCTATGAAACACAACAAAAAATATAACTATAGCAATATTAAAAAGAAATCCCATTTTGAAGCTCTGACAAAAATTTAAAGACATAAGAAAAAAACAAGTTACATTTTGAGAACCTGAGATGGATTTTTTTTTTAATTTGTGACTGAACTGAACACAACTTCACTTTTTTTGTTAAACTGGCTGAAAATTGATGTTGTGGAGGGGTGGGGGCAACAGTGTATAATCTACATGACAGCTTATGAAGGTATTTCACATGGAGTGGAAACATTTTAAAACAGCAGGATAGTATCATAAGATTTGGTAACATTGGGCTCCATTCACAAAGCAGTATTTTAAATTTTAAATATAATACCTCACAATGTTTTAAAAAAAAAATTTAGCAATTCCCAAAAAACGCTACCAAAATAAAGCATGTGGTATTTCATTGAAATATGCGCTATTTATCTCATGAAACCATGCGGTGTATTGTCTCATGCAATATCCAGTGGCATGGATATAGTGGAGAATAATTAGAACCCCTGCCAGTTTTTAATTGCTAATACAGAGGTAAAATGGTTTAAACCATAAAAATATGTCAACTCACCAAGTCAGTGAGGTCCCTGCAGCGTATGTATTAATATAAAAGAAAAAAAAGAGAAGCTGCTTTCACAGAGGACACACGTGGTGTATAAAAAAAAAAACTAAGTTAAATTAAGTAAATACAAAATATCTTTATAAATGTCAAATATTGATTGAAAATAGTATAAAAAAATCACGCATGTATATAAATACCCTACTTCTACAACACTGTCTTTTTTTGATGGAAGAAGGGTATTTATATATATATATATATATATATATATGTGTGATTTTTTATACTGTTTTCTTTGAAAAATTGACATTTAGAAAGATATTTTGTATTTACTTAAAGTATAACTAAAGGATTTTTCTTTAGTTGCATATACTGTAGGGTGGAGTGGTATTAGAACGCCTATTAGGATTTTTTGCACTATGTGCCCTATTGGGAAGATTCACCCTTTCTATTTGTCCTGTTTACTATAATTATGAAGGTAAATCTCCCCAATGGAACAAAAAACTGACAGGGGGTTTAACCCTCATTACCCTATCCAAAATAAAAAAAATAAAGTTCTGCCTATAGTTACACTATCAGGCAGCCTTTCTCAACCATTTCAACACAGAGGAACCTTTGAAATAACTTTCCAGTCTCAGGAAATCCTTGCTATAAATTACTCTATTACACTTGTGGTCACTGGAAAGACTTACCCCCTTATAGAGAGCTAAAAAGATCAATGATGTCAGTGAGAACCTCTCAGTGGGAAGATATCGCTAAAAAATATTGTGAAAAAGTAAAGTATGTTTTAACAAGGGATTAGACCATTGTGATATGTCTGTACATTGTATTATGTTTGGAGTGATTGGGAGGTTTTTTGTAGGAAATGATGTATATGCTTGTATATTCACAAAAAAAGTCTCCAAAAATATGGTGAAATGACAAGAGAAAGTGTAGCTTTACCTCATGTACTAAGGTCTGGAGCAAATTCCACAGCATTAAGTAGCCCTAAAGTACAACTATAGGCAACACATTTTTTTCATTTTGGATAGAGTAAGGGAAGATTATAACCCCTGCCAGTTTTTTTTTTTTTTTTCCATCTGTGTCCCCATTTGGAGATGTCCCCTCTATCACTTTTCTGGGGGCAACCCAAAATTTGGGATTTTTGTTTACTTTCACTTTCAATGATAATGGTAAACAGGACAAATAGATAGCATGAATCTCCCTAATGGGGACACAGACAGCAATGAAAACATGACAGGCATTCTAATCCACCTTCAAACTATCTAAAAGTAAAAGTTAGTTCTTCTTTACGTAATTCAACCCCAATGATTTCCATATCTAGGTTGAGAGAACTGATCCAAATACTGTTGAGAGAACTGATCCAAAAAGGCAGAAACTACTCAAAATAGCCTATTATATTTTTACATTTCTTAAATACCTCATGCTTGGACCACTACTTAAATACAGCATGAATGCAATTATTTATTTCCTTCTGTAAATTGACTTTAACGCCTTTTCATATGGTATATAATGAGCATTTTGAGTGTTTTTTGGTAAATAACGCAACATGGTACAGTGAATCGACAGTTTCAGGATCACATGTGATATTTAGGCAAAATTTGTTCAGACACCTAAATATCGCATGCGATTTGCTTCTGTGAATGGAGCCCACAGGGGATAATTAATCTTGATTTCCAAAGGTGATTTTTCTGTTACACATCTGCTAATAACAACTTTAAGTGTATATAAAACCAAAACACTATTTAGTTTTGGATAGAGAGGTATAGGTTTAGGACCTCTGTCAGATTTTTAAAGTTGTTTGTGTCCCCACTAGGGAAATTTGGCCTCTGTATTTGTTCTGGTGACTATTACTGAAGGATAAAGCAGTTTCATTGTTACAAGAATGGGGGAAATCTTTCAGTGACACTTATTCTGGTGACAATTGTCTAAAAGGATATTTCACTCACTTTAAGGAGATTACCTCTCACTTTCTGTTGTATTTATGGGATAGGAAATAATGAGAAATCACCCATATGGGACACAGATGGCAAGAAAACAAACAAACTGATGGGTTTTACTTTCAAAATACTTTAAATCATTATATAACTCTTTTTAGTGAACTAAGTAATGATTCACATAGTTATTATTGAATCCTGGTACTCACAAACCACAGTTTTTGAATCGGTGTGTGTATGCATTAGAAAACCCAGGGACATTATTATTATTATAATAGAGGATTTATAAAGCGCAAACAGTTTACTCAGCGATTTACAATATAAAGGGGGACAATCCAGCAATAATACAGTTCAATACAAGTGGATTAGGAGGGCCCTGCCCCTGGGAACTTACAATCTAATATCACTTGTCAGAGGATGAACCGTGTAAGAACTGGCATAGCTGACAACACACATAGCTCTGCACTCAGCTGCATGGGAAGCCCTCTGGTCACTTTGGCCTCCGACCAGGTACATGACACTACTCTTTCTCAGTTTATGGTAACATTAACTGCTTTGGGGGTTCAGAACCAAATTTACTGAAATGGTCGTGCTAATGTGCATGGAATTGTGGGCAGACGTGGTATGCGGGTGCATGGGCATGTGTTTGCACACATGGGGCAATCACGCACACCACTGCACCATGGTGCATGCAAAGCATGACAGATTCTGATGCCCAATGACCTATTTAAAGACTGACCTCCTGTGCATGACCCAAGTGCTACCTCCTGACTCCGCTTCCTGCTCCACTCATCTGTCAAGATCAGCCTGTACAGCTAGAGTGTCACCTGCCCTGCTAAAATCTCTGCACAGTCAAGACTTCACCTGCACCTCTAAAGTGTCATTTGCCTAGCTGACATCGTTGTATGATCAAGTCTCCCTCGAATTCTTCATCTACTCTGATCTTCAGGCAACAAATCAGCTGGCAACCTCTGATTCTATGGTTGCAGCACTCCTTGTCTTCACTTCCAGGGATGCTCTGCACTCAGCCGCAAGTGAAGTCCTCTGGTCACTTTGGCCTTCGACCAGGTACGTAACACTACTTCTCAGTATATGGTAACATTAACTGTTTGTGGGGTTCAGAACAAAATTCATAATTTACTGAAATAGAGTAAAGTTACAATTTTGAAATACTAAATAATGTATAAGTGTATGTGTATATGACCCTTTTACCCATTACAGCTGTGCTTTTTTACCTGGATGTGGGGAATAGTCTATAAGTTTAGAAGGTGGTAAATTATCAGAAACTTTAGACTTTGAACTACTACTATTGAGGCAACAGGTACTGTATTTCCCTGAATCTTACTGGCAATGGTAGATGGCAGCTTACTCACTTATTGCATGTGCTCCATTCTCTTCACCATTCACAGTGGCTGCTCCATTCTTTGGTGTGGTCACCTGCTGGGTTGCAGGTGCTGCTGGGGCAGTGGTGACTGTCGCTGCACTTGGTGCAGATACTGCTGCAGCAGCTTGTTGCTGAGCCAACTTCTCTCTAAAGGCTTGTTGTCTAGTCTGTACAACATCTGGCATTACTGCATCAATTAAAGATAAGGATTCTATAGGCCGACCATCAAACACTGTGCCATCCTAAGAAAAATCAATAGACATGTTTATTATAAGTGCTAATTGCATAATATATTGTTAACTGCAGTAGAGTAATCAAGTAAATTAATTGATAAATTAGGATTAAAGGAATATAGCAATAGATTCAATGAAAAGGGTTAAAACAAACGCAAAATAATTGCATATTAAAATACAGTAGTGTATACAAGTTTTTTTAATTCAGCATTAAGGGATGAATCCACCCAAATATTATATTATAAATAGGTTCATTTGGTTGTCTGGCACAATAAAATGCTGGCTTCTGCTATCTCTAGCAGAGTGACCCCTTTACTAAAGTTCCTTGCTTGGTTCTTTTTTGTACTGGGTTAAGACTGGTTGTAGACTAACATTGACTATAACATATTAAGAGGCATCTTCTTTGAGGGTGTAACCACTTGTTTTTCCTTTTTTTTAATTACTTTGTTGTACATCTTTATATACCTCTTTGAAAACTCAATAAAAACATTGAGAATAAATTGGGTTGATAAATTGGGAATAAATTGGGTTTGGAATTTTACTTACACACTTCCTGTTACATTTCCATAATTTAAAATAAATAAAACAAAATTCAACAGGCAAGATGTGACTCCCTGATAGTGCCATAATAAATGTAAATGTTTGGGAGGTCACTCACATTAAACCTACCCCTGAATTTCCTAGGAGACATTAGAATCAAAGTGATTTATTTCTAGCATCTTACAAAAAATGAACAATCAGGTTTTGCAGAATAACTGACCCTTTGTTGCCTTATTTTGGCTAACAAAGGAATAAACTACCAAGCAAAATGCTAAATATCTTAAGCCAGCCAAAGATGTTGCGATTTTCTTCCATGTAACCACGGATTGCAGGAAAGAAAACTGTTTGATTCCCCCATCAACACAATCTGTGTTGATGGGGGAATCCCTTCAGTGGAGCTATTGTGTTCTCCCAGTGGGGGGAGCGGGGTTCGCAGTGATTATTGCTGGCAGCTATAACTGCTGTCAATAATCGCATGAAAAATCTGACAGGCTGGTTTTGCCCAAGTCGAACAACAATCAATTTTGGTAAAATAAGCCTGCCCATAGATGGTCCCTGCTGCACCGGCTGAGATTCAAATAATCTGTGGCCGGCTTTAGGTTCCACGCATGGTGTTAGCCCCAGATTTGCATAATATTCCTTATTTGTATACTAATTAATTTATGCTTGTAAAAATATATGTAAGTCAGCAATGTTCATTTTAGTCATCTACACACTTAAAATTATGGCAGACAGGTATGGTATCAGTGGTGCTTGGAAAACTCGAGGTGTTATGCCAGAAAGCTGGAAAATAATTTTGGCCTTTGAAAAATTAAAGTTTAGTATCTTATCTGATAATAATATACCCATTATATCTTTTTTGATTTTCAGTAAAATGTAAAGTAACCCATAGCAGCCTATAGGGCATAGTCGATAACTAGCTTACTCTATATTGCTCTATTCACAATATCATTAAACCAATTTTTGCTAAAGTGCCAAGAGTTTCAGACATGACTATTCTGAAATACAGAGTGGATAATGTATGGAGCTGATACAATCTCTGCAGCTGATCTAAATCTGTTTGAACATTAGAGTTGTACATGATGGAAACATTGTTTATTTTCGGTTGCGTTCATCAGAAAATCATATAGTTTTGTCATAATCGTTATGTTAGAATGATTCATTTTTGGAACGATTCGTTATTTCGGAAGAGTATATATTCGTTGTTCTAAACCGATTTGTATTTTCAGAAGTTCTGTTACTCTTTTGTTATTTCGGAAGATTGGCTATATTTATTTTACCGTAATCAGTTAATATGTATTCATTTGTTATGTTATTACGTTGAATTAATTTCCCCATTCCCAACTGACTTTGTTTGTTGGGCTACGCACATACAAATTAAACAAGTGGTCTCTGAAGTTCAACCCCAATACATAAAGAATCTTATTAGAATATTCATGCTATGTTCACTAGAATAAAAACAAATGGATCCAAACATTAAAAAAACTATCACATCATGTCATCTGAATAAAAAAAATGAATACAAATGAATTTGTTATTTTCGTTATAGTTTATTTTGGATTAGTTGGAATTTGTTACTATTGTGATTCAAAGATTTGGATAAATCCAAATCTCCGCTTGCAAAAAAATTCAGCCCAATTTCGAATTCATAACAAAATTAATCGCACATGTCTATTGGATATTTCTTTAGTGAAAAGTAATGTAATCCTATGATCAATACATCCTTTGGACATCAAATAAGCACTTCACCTTTCCCTTGTACAATATGAAAGTTAAGCTTTTTCAACAAATGTCAACAATTTTCTCATGTCTAAGGTCAGATTGTCTTTCATAGTGAAATATGGACACCTTACACATTGGACAAAGATCTCTTAGCTCAGTGGTCTATTGTAAAAGAGAATATGCTTGTTATTTAGTGTTTCAAATTAAACTTTTTTTAGTTTTAAAATTAAGAGGGATTAGAATACTAGATTAGAACTGTCAGGTTTTTATTGGTGATGTTGACTGTATCCCCATTACAGAGATTCACTATCCCAATAAATTTTGAGTGGTTACCAGAACAGCAATAGAGGGGAAATCTTCCAATGGGGACACTAGTTCTGGTGACCTTGATAATTACCAGGCATTTCTCTCACTTTGGAGTAATGTACTCTCATCAATGGGTCACAGATGGCAAAAAATAACTCAACAGACTTAAAACTCTTCCTTGTGTTATCCAAAATTAAAAAGTTTAAACCTTAGTTTAATTTTAATACTTTAGATATTTATGCTGCTAGTATGTGTTTTTATGCAGGATTTTGCTGTTGGAAGGTGTACTGAAATTAAATGACATACAATAATTAAGCCTTTCTGGGACTTCTGTACATTCATGTCATTTTCCACTTATTCTCTTTCTTAACTTTGGAAAGTAATTATAAAACTGCTATTAGAAAAGAAACACAGCATTGTAGACAAAAGGAGGCTGATAAGAAAATTACAGTACTGCTGTTGATAAGAAAACAGTATTCTTTCACAAACATACTTTTTTCCCATTAAATGTGATTATATCTTCATCCGTGAATCCAATTACATTACTTATTTAGCAAAAGACTAAAAATGTAGTTTAAGGAGCCTGCCTTTTAACCTGTTCACTACAAATCTATGCAGCTACTAGAAATCAAATTATTCTATTGTCTCTTTAAAAAGTTGATTTGAATAGAAACCAAAAACGTATTCCAAATGAATGAAAGGTTTTGAAGGAAGGGACATAATTACTCCACCATTGCAATAAGGTTTCTTGAAGCACAACAGAAAATCCTGACCAGAATGATGACATTTATTTGTAGAAGTGAAATTTTTATTTTACATGCTAATATTTGACTATAGCTTTGATTACGTTTAGACAATAGGGAATTATTTTAAACTGGAAAGTCAAAATGTATATTTTCAAAGGGTTTGCTGCACTGTGGGCCATGTAGCTTGTACTCATCATTCTAGGTTTCTTGATACACTGTTGGAAGATCCTGCATCACTAGTCACTGTGCTAATCATCTTAATAATAGTTATATTAAGCAACTGGTACCTACAATAGACAAGGTCCTCTTGGTTGTTTCCATCCCGATAGTACTGCTGAAGTGGAGTCTTTACTTGTTTTCAATTTTTACCTCTTTATTTTTTCTTGGTAATCCTGCTAGTAACACAATTCTTATGTAAGGGTGACAATGCTTATTCACCATACTGCATCTATGGAATAGCAATGTTTTTACAGAAAACGAAAAACTATGCTAATTTATAACAATGTAGAAGAAGTAGAGAGCACAGGAATCCATAAGAACACCCAATTTTGGGCAGGAGTGCATATTTTTTGCACTTCTCAAACAGTTGTAACAAAACACTTTCAATGGTATATTCAAAGTGTATTTAAGTGTATGTTAACAATACGTTTCCCTTATTTGCTTCAATATACCATTTAAAGCATTTTGTTATATATGTTCAACAAATGCTAAAAACATCTGTTCATCCAGCCAGAAATCTTGTTAGTTGATAACTTTTTTTGCTCTCTTCCTCCATGAACAGTTATCAGTTAGCATTGCTCCCAGCTATCTCAAATGTTCTAGTATGTTACTAGTAGGATCACCAAGCGAAAATAAAGAAGAAAAAAGTTTGATGAAGAAAAAAATTTAGTCACCGCCAAGAAAGTTAAGCTGCAATATATTTAATGTCTGTTCTTGTGTTGATAGACACCTGTTAGAGTTATCATACTCTTTAATGGCTACAATACATTAATGGGCTATCCTCTCACTTAGAATAGTTTCACCTTCACTGAAATAGTTGCCCATCCCTTTTTAAATTACACATCACTAGAATCTTCTGTAATTTTTCTCCCAGAAGTGTTAAATGTGTTGTTAAAATGGAAACGCTAGCTAAGTGATGACATTTCTTTCTATATTTTGACACGCGGAACTGCTTGGTCTTGTAAATTAACCCCCCAAATAATTAAAAGCGGTACTTGATTTAGCTGTATTGCATACTATTCCCCACCTTCAATTTGTGAACTTAAAAGAAAAGCATAGGTTCTAAAAAAAATAAAGATTTATACTCACCTAGGTGGATGAAGCATTGGTTTGATGCTGCATCAGTCTCTTGCTCTAAGAGTGAGAACCAAGAAATCAAAGCCCACTGATCACACAGTTCCCCCTCTGCTCTGGGCAAAGAGCCATGACTGTCAGTCTCCAGCTCTCTGTTCTGCCCCTCCAGAGTTCACTGAAGCACTGGGCTGTGGAGGGGTAGGAGTAGTTGAATTAGGCCAGCTGCCAGTCTAGGTATCTGGGTAGATCCTGACCATATGGTAGGGAACTTTTCACAGCCTGGACCAGCTCTGTGGCATCAGAAAACGATCTGCACTCCTGTGATCCTCAGGAGAAGTTTAACCAATATACTGTAGCTTTGGCTATACTTCTTTGAGTTCACAACACATTACAGTTTCTCTTAGATCTTATGGTAAATCCAAAGGAGATTGTACAGGGATTGTATAGTCACTTATAACTTGTAACTTGTGGTATGCTTCAGACAGATAGATTCAAAAGCCTCTCTCCACTGCTTCATTGCATGGGTTTTATTTTCTTTCTCTACTTTAATAGTCACCTACCTCTAGATACTAGATGAAATATTGAGGCTTTTTGTTTTTCTAGCCTTAGACTTTATGGCCTAAATACTTTGTATTACTATAACTTTAAAAAACTAGGGTGGTTTAAATATTTTATTGAGAATGGCAAGGGGGAAAACTACCTATCCTGCAGGGAATAACAGGAACCCACCATTTATAGAAATGAGTCAATGATTTTATTCACAATGAAAACGTGTCCAAACCAAACAGGTGTTGAAAAGTGCTTTACTGGTTACAACTTGGAGATGTTACTCACTGGGAGCCACATGTATCAACTGTGGTTCTTTAGGTGTACATGGGTACGCACTAATAGTAGATCCACCAGTTGCATCATGGGGGATTACAGTGGAAGCATTGTGGACTAATTTATAAACCCCTAAATTAGTTTTTATTTAAGCAAACATCTCTTTACCATTTGCATGTTCTCTACATTCCATATATTGTGCACTTATACTTTATTTTTTGATATTTGTTTCACACTGCACAGTACATTACACTTAAATCCTTCTTTTATTTTTTAAACAATACAAAAACCATGAGAGAGCTGTGCATCACTTTCCAACTCAAGTGACATTGCTATTATATTTCAAGATATTCAGAGCCGGCTGAGCAGGCAATCAAAATGTGACTCACACAATATAAATTGAATCTGCAATAATACTCAGAACATAATGCAAATCTCCTGTTACAGGTCATCAGCAGCCTCATTTATAAGGATAATGTGCATCTTTACATTGCTTTCGATCAAAACTATCATATGCCTGCTGAATTAATTTACTGGGATTACTAATATGTGACATAAGGAGAAACTATAATGTTTATTTATTTGTTTAAAATTTTACATTAAAACTAATCTTTTGTGTCACTCTTTTATTATATAAAATCTTCATTTTAGAAACAGAGATTTTATTTAAGTTGCTTTCATGACACTGCTATTGCAAAGCTTTCTGGGTTTTCTCATAAAAGAGACCAGCAAAAACAGCTCACTTTCAAATTGTCTCTCTCCTGATGCTTCATACTGGAGACATAGAGGGGGATGTGTCTCTCCTCTGGCTCATTCAGCTGCGTGTCCTGAATAGATCTGAACTGTTGGGGATCAGATTATATTATATTTACAGTACAAAGGTAAAGAACTATAGAAAAATTGTAGTCATTGGAAATGTAAACATTGAAAGGGAATTTTCCCTTAGCTTAGTTATTGAGGTAAAGTTCTGCTGACTTTCATCATCCAATCATATGCAAGCAAAAATACTCTTTTTTTTCTTTGCATGTGATTGGGTATTCTTTGCAAAGTGAAATGTAACCACATACACTACGTTAAGGGAATCCCTTGGAAAGTGAAATTTTCCTTTAAAGTGAACAGCCTATTTGCCTTTAGTAAATAAACCCCTAAAGCTCTACATGCAATTACATTTTTTATCAAATTCTTTATTTTTACAGAACAGCGGTTTCCATCCATATCAAAAAGTACAATAAGGCAAGTACAGTGATGCCCAAACATCAAGTACACCACAAATCCTCATAGCAGTTTCAGCATATAACAAATAACACATAACATGACTCTGGAAACACAGGGATCAGAATGTCAGAAAAAATAAAAATAAAGTAATACGGGAAGTCCACCTAAATATAACAGATGGTGTGGGACATTGCTGAACATTTTACTTCTTCCCTTGGACTAAACCGATTAGGGAGTAGCCCAGGAAGAGAGAAAGAATAAAAATTGCATGGACAAAATAGAAAAAGCAGAACAGTAGAAAATTAGATAAGTCAGGAGGAGAAAAAAGGGTGTGGGGGGATCAAGATGAGATGTAGAACTTGGCCGCATTCAGAAGATGATGCAAAACTGACTGTTGATATATTGGTAACATGTTAAAGGAAAAAAGTTGGGTCTTAGGGACCGGATATGTGAATTTTTGCACTATTCAACAGACCTCTTTCCAATAGATTGCAAGCCTAGGACATGACCAGAACACATGTAGGAATGACCGCCTCTCCTCCTGACACCACTAGAATCTGTCTCTAGTTGGGGAAAACGTATGCAAGATTGCAAAGGTTGTGTACCAACAAGCTAAAATCTTGAACTTATTCCTTTGGATTTTTGTGCAATGGGAAGATTTTAGAGTAAAACAGATTATATTGTTTTTTTATGATTCCGTAAAGGTCCTCCCCATGTCCACCTCCCATTTTGTAAGGTATGGTAAAAAGAAGTTCTCAGGAGATAGGACCAATAGCACATACAATTTGGAGAGTGCATGAGGGAGTGTGCCCTTGTCTGAATAATATTCCTCCAGAGTGGTTAATGAGGGTTGAAAACCTCTTGGAAGTGAACAGAGAAAGTGGTGGATTTGAAGAGTCCTACAGAAATCCAGCTTTTAGGAACCTGTTGGATTCATGTGGGCCATGAGCCATCCACCAAAAAGTAGGAGGCTTGAAAATGGCTTACTTGTAGAAGGGTCCCAAAGGAACCATCTAAAAAGTCTGGTCCAAATTGAAGATTTCCTAGAATTGGAAACAGGGGTGAATTTCCAGGTGACAGGGAAGGCGAAAAGCGATGAGCATATAGGCAATGATATGCCAATGAGTGGGTGCATTTTGAATGGAAGAGGAGAAATAGCAAGGCAATTGTTTCAGTAGAGTCAGAAGTCAACAATGGATCCGAGGTCTCCCTCATGCTCATATAAAATCATAGAGGATAGCGTTAGACTGTTTGAAGTACCGTAAGGGAATGCGATTGGGCAGAGCTTGAAATAAGTAAAGGAACTTTGGAAGAATGCACATTTTAACACTGTTACAGTGCCTGAACCAGAAATTAAGTCCTCGTTGCCAGGTGGAAAAGAGAGAACAAGCCTTCCCTAAAAGTGGGGGAAAATTCAAGTGAAAAGGTGCAAGTCAACTGTGCGGGGAATCAGAGTATGCAGATATTTAGGAGTTCACTTGAACTTTAAATTTGTGTGTGGAGAACATAGAAAAGACCCCCTTCACCTCTGACTAAGAGTTAATTTTAAGCATGGAGAGGGAGCTGTAACATTGAAATTCACGAAGAAGGTTGGGGATAGAAATCATTCTGACGAAGTCTGCAGTGATTGACAGACAAAATACGTCAACGTAATGACGTCATCACACCCAGGAGTAATGTCCATAGGCGTCCTCACAGATATGTGCGCACACTGGATCGGAATTGAAGCCACACACACGTGGCTTCACACGGCTCTACAATATCCATTTCCCTGAACCAAAGCAATCCCAGGGACAACTTCAAAGCCTCCACGGGGAATAGCATAGCAGTCAGCAACGGACAGAGGTACATCCGAGATTTTTTATCCACCACCAAGCCATGAAGTGTCAGATATATCACTGGTGAGTGAGGCAATTATGATCTCGCAACGTATGTTTTCAACTGGAGCTGCCTCAATATCTCCAACATGCTGTTTTGCTCATACCCTAGTGTTATCTGAAGCCTAACATATATAATCATTTGTACTTCAGCTGGAACTTACATTTTTTTTCTGCAATCTCTGATCTTCAGCATATGATTAATGTTTAATAATTGACTTATTACATCATATTTGACCTCTATGTCATATCTTCACGGATGTTGGATTGACTGAATTGTGTTCCTGTGGATTAGACATACAGTGGGGATTGAAAGTTTGGGCACCCCAGCTAAAAATTTGTATTAATGTGCATAAAGAAGCCAAGGAAAGATGGAAAAATCTCCAAAAGGCATCAAACTACAGATTAGACATTCTTATAATATGTCAACAAAAGTTAGATTTTATTTCCATCATTTACACTTTCAAAATAACAGAAAACAAAAAAATGGCATCTGCAAAGTTTGGGCACCCTGCAGAGTTAATATCTTGTACTGCCCCCTTTGGCAAGTATCACAGCTTGTAAACGCTTTTTGTAGCCAGCCAAGAGTCTTTCAATTCTTGTTTGAGGTATCTTTGCCCATTCTTCCTTACAAAAGTCTTCCAGTTCTTTGAGATTTCTGGGCTGTCTGTCACGCACTGCTCTTTTAAGGTCTATCCATAGATTTTCAATTATGTTGAGGTCAGGAGATTGTGAAGGCCATGGCAAAACCTTCAGTTTACGCCTCTTGATGTAATCCCCCGTGGATTTCGAGGTGTGTTTAGGATCATTATCCATTTGTAGAAGCCATCCTCTCTTTAACTTCAGCTTTTTCACAGATGGCATCAAGTTACCATCCAAAATTTGCTGAAATTTTATTGAATCCATTTTTCCTTCTACTCGTGAGATGTTCCCTGTGCCACTGGCTGCAACACAACCCCAAAGCATGATTGACCCAACCCCATGCTTAACAGTTGGACAGAGGTTCTTTTCATTAAATTCTGTGCCCCTTCTTCTCCAAACGTACCTTTACTCATTCCGGCCAAAAAGTTCAATTTTAACCTCATCAGTCCACAGAACTTGTTTCCAAAATGCATCAGGCTTGTCTATATGTTCATTTGCAAAGTTCAAACGATGATTTTTGTGGTGAGGACATAGAAGAGGTTTTCTTCTGATGACTCTTCCATGAAGACCATATTTGTACAAGTATCTCTTTATAGTGGAATAGTGTACCACAACTCCAGTGTCTGCCAGATCTTTCTGGAGGGATCGTGCAGTCAAATGTGGGTTTTGAATTGTTTTTCTCACAATCCTGTGAGTTGTTCTGTCTGATATTTTTCTTGGTCTTCCAGATGTTGCTTTAACTTCCACTGTTCCTGATGACTGCCATTTCTTAATTACATTCCGAACAGAGGATATTGACATCTGAAAACGCTTTGCTATCTTCTTATAGCCTTCTCCAGCTTTGTGAGCGTCAACTATTTTCAGTTTCAGTTTTCTAGACAACTGCTTAGAAGAACCCATGGTGCTGATTGTTGGGGCAAGGTCAGATGAGTCTGGGCATTTAAAACCTTTGAGATTGACATCACCTGGTCTTCCCAGACGATGATTGAGAACAATCCATCGCACTGGCAGGTCTAAGCTTTGCAAAGGGGGCAGTACAAGATATTAACTCTGCAGGGTGCCCAAACATTTGCAGACACCATTTTTTTGTTTTCTGTTATTTTGAAAGTGTAAATGATGGAAATAAAATCTAACTTTTGTTGACATATTATAAGAATGTCTAATCTGTAATTTGATGCCTTTTGGAGATTTTTCCATCTTTCCTTGGCTTCTTTATGCACATTAATACAAATTTTTAGCTGGGGTGCCCAAACGTTCGATCTCCACTGTATATCCCTCAGTATTTTCCAAGTATAGGATGACCGGAACCGATATCACTCAGATTCCCATCTACACTTTCTTCTCCAACCAGGTCATTACCTATGATGTCAACAGTTTACTTTTTGTTTTTCAACCTAAAGTCTTACATCTATGACAACTTATACTTTCGCTAGAATTGGCATGTATTTTCCTGCTGTCCTTGATGGCTCTATAACGATTGTTTTACAATATCATTTTTGAGCTTTATGATGTATATATATGGATACGGAACTGACTGATTTTTGTTCCTCTGGATTATGTATATGATCCTCAGTAATTCCTAATCACAGGATGATAGGAACTCATATCATTCAGATGTCTACCAATTTTTTCATCTAACATGGTTACTTTCCATGATGTTGATAATTTATCTTTTGCTCATCAGTAAGCCAATTATTGAATTACTTTGTGATTCCTTTACAGGGTAATGATTACTTTTTATTAATTAGAGTATATTCGTGATGATTGGTACACCATAGTACCCATTGGATATCCCAATCCGGATTGTTGATTCTTTTAATATTTGTGGTGTGTGTTTTTTCACCTTGAAAGGTTTCACCTTATTGTGAGATTTATAATAAAGTTTTGTACCTTGAACTACTCTGCTTGGGTTTATATAAAACTGTTACTTCACAGCCTTTCCTTATGGTTGTTTCTTTATGCTATAGTTTTCTTCGGTTACAAACCCACATCTCTACAGATTGATGAGACAGAGAGTCATTACATAGGGGTGATCCACCTATTCATTGTGGCATTTTTCTAGTATTTCTGGAGATAGAAATCCCTGAATTAGTGAGGGTTACCATCATATCATCGGCATAGGCCAAAATTTTATGTTGTACTCCTCTGCTCTCCAGCCCATGGATATCTGGATTCCTCCAGGTCATGCATAAAAACGGTTCCAATGTGAGGGCAAAGAGTAGGTGGGATAATGGGCAGCCTTGTCTGGTACCATTCACAATGGGAAAGGGATTTGAGAGGATGCCATTGACCTTGACCGATGCTGTTGGTATAATATACACACTGGAAACCCAATGGCACATATTCTTCCTTAAACCAACGTGTCGAAGGACTGGACATAAACCACCAGTTGTCCTAGTCAGAAGCCTTCTATGCATCCGTCCCTGAGAACACACATATTCACAAAACAACAGTGCAGCGCTTTAAGATAAATTAAAATGTATGTGCAATACAATCGTGCAATGCAAATATATCAAACTCTTATGTGTCACCACAAATTGAAAAAATAAAGGAACACAAATGTGAATCCAAAACCCGTGAATTCAGTGGTTCTTCAATTATGAGGGAAATGACATGTGGATTCCAAACGCCGCCAAAACTTCTTAATGATGAACCACACAGTACCTCGGTGTACAACAAAAGAAGGCTTACCAGAATCATATGAGCCCCAATTAAGAGTGGTCAATCAGCACTTGTTTATCAATCCAAGATATCAAGCATTCCTCAAAACCTGATGTCAAACAATGGTACTGCTGCCTTATATCAGAACACTGTGCATATATGCTCAGTTGGATATAGTATCATGAAAAAGAAAAAGACAGGCTCTCCATAGTGTAATACTGATTAGAACATCAATTCAATGTGGGAAATGCACTTACAAAGAAAATATGACAATCAGGCACTTCATAGCATATAAACAACTCGTATTCCCGAATCCAAGGTGGCTGCAGCGGGATCACATATACGTAGTGGTGTTCCATCTCTGCCCATGGGGTATAGGTCTGATTAGGGACCTAGATCAGGTTAAGTACTTTATAAGTATTATCGCAAGCTTCCCAGATCGAAATAAAAGCCACCTGATCCTGGTGAATCAGATACGGTAAATGTTGTTGGAGACGGGTAGCCACAATCTTCGTAAACAGTTTCAAGTCGACATTTAAAAGGGAAATTGGCCAATAACTGCCAAAGGATGAGGGGTCTTTCCCTTCCTTGTGAAGAACAGTTATATGGGCCTGTAAAGTGTCCTGGGGCAAGAAGGTCATGTCACCCTATGAATTAAATAGCTTTACCATATAAGGTCCCAGATGAGGGAGCAAACGTTTAAAGTATTGCATGGTAAAGCCATCGGGGCCCGGAGCTTTACCTGATTTGATGTAGTTTATTGCACACTGTATCTCTTCAAGGGAGGTGGGGTCATCTAGTTCCTGTCTTATCGATGAGAGAAGTCTGGGCATACCCAAGGACATCAGATATTCCTTCAATAGATCTTGGGAGGGGGTCTGAGTTTCAGGGTTGTATAAGGAGGAATAAATTCCTCAAAGATCTGAGCAATATGAATAGCAAGAGTAGCCACCTGACCATCCGAGCATGTGATATGGGATACATAGGGCGCCATGCACTGGTCTTGTAGTGATCTAGCTAAAATACGGCCACATTTGTTGCCTGATTCATAAAACACCCAGCGACATAACTGGAGTGTGGCCTTAACTGTGATGCGGAAAAGTTCTAAACTGCTTGCATAGATGTGGTAACTCTCTCTCCAAGGCAGGGTTGGAGCATGCTTGTGGTGAGATTTCACAACCTGGATATCTAACAAGAAGCTGCGTCTCCTGATCCATCTTGATTCGAGCTCTGTGTTTAATAAGAACCCTCCTGATGACTGCCTTGCATGCCTCCCACACCACTCCCAGGCTGCAATCCTGAATGTCATTAATGTGAAAGTATGAACTGATCTCATGCACCACATCTGCCAAAACGGTAGGGTGCCTGTAACCCAGAGCCTTATGTGCATACAGTATGCCCATGTGACGATAAATGCAGTATGACCTATTCTTCATCAATGACACTGGAGAAAAACTGACTTGCTGCTGGGGTAATGTGAATCCTAATGGATGACCTGGGTTCAGAGGAAGTGGGTTGAACAATGTTGGCTATTAGATTGGGGGCATCTAGTGGAAGAAAAAAAGTAATGGGGAGGGGATCTCTGTAATTAATCTGAATATTGCAGCAAAACTGTTTTTCTTGTTTTTTTTATATAAATGGACCATTGATTTTTATTTATTTATTTATTCATACATTTAGTTATTTTGGTTAGAGTTCTGCTTTACATTGATACTGGGATTTTGACTAGCTGCAATAGGCAGCTGCTCTGGTCTTACTCTCATTTTCTCTTCTTTAGTTTTTCTAAATCAAGTAAGGACACAATAATAACCTCTTTACCTGTAACAAAATAATGTGCTGTGTGATTTCTCTATATTATATATCATACATGCACCCATATAATACGCTCACTTTCAGTAGGTAATATAACTGCAATGTAATACTAATGAACCATCCTTAACATGTTTACATTTAAGACACTTACTTCATTTATGCTGATTTCAGCTTCCACATACTGTAAACCTTTCTGCAGGATGGAGATAAGGGCGGCAGGTGGCACTAGTGTCCCATTGATGTTAGACTGGCTGATATGACTTTCAATTCCAAATGTGAATGCAGAGTGAGAGAAACCTGAAAACAAGAAAAGCCAGCCATGAAATTCATCAAAATAACACCCCTGCTAGAAAAAAAAAAAAACAACAAACAACAAAACAAAAAAACACCAACAACCTGCTAGAGCAGCAGATTTATAACCAATCCGGGCAGTTTTTCTGCTCCATAGTACCATACACAAACATGTATTTTATATTCTCATTAACAAAAGGCATGCACTAGCTAATAACATTCTCAAAATTTACATATTTGTGTCCCTAAAAAAACCACACTGTATTCAATGTGGATATTTCTATAAGTGGTATGCAAGATATCAGGGATTATGTCTTCCAAACGATTATGTCTATGCAGGAAATAGAATCATAATGATCAGCAGCATTGTAATTGATTGAAACCTCCTGAAGAGATACGATTTTGTGCCCAGCTATGATTTGATGCATAATGTTCAGTATTAATCTGGTGGCCAGTGGAGCTGAGCCATTGCTTTCAGTTGAAATACTTTAAAAGGAAATCTAGATTAACCTTTGGTGCAAAATAAGCATAAAAGAAAGATGAAACATGTTTCATTAGAAATACATTATTTCATATAATGTGAAAACCTTTAGGGCACCTTACATTTGGAAAACCTGTTATATAATGCTCTACATCATAGGTGATCAAATAACTTACATTGCTTACATGTTTTATGCATAATAATGTTTAGTGTTAGGAGAGTTCCTTTTTGGAAACTGAAAATGCATTTTAAAATCTGAGTGGTGAATAAACTGATAATCTGATGCCCTGTTTTAGCAATAATGTTACAGATAGCACTAGATGAGTGGGTCATTTGGTTTGGCATGTGGGTCATGAGTACCCAAATAAAGAATGGGTCATTTGGCATGTGTTCAAAAGGCAAAAGGACTATGCTCTGGACAGCTCCCTGGTATGAAAAATGTGTAGGTGGCTAGTCCTACTGGATGTTAGAAAGGTTAGAAAGGTAGAGCCACTGTAAATGGGGGGCTTTATTTAGCTACTGGTAAGTAAGGTTGTGTCTAGTTTGGTGGTGTGGGTTTATAAAAAATTGCTTTTATCCTATACTAATCCAATGGAATCTTACTAGCATTACCTCTTTTACACTGTTTCCAGGTTAATAATAAATGGAGCTGTGAGCAAATATACCTAAAGTGCTATACAAACACCCCACCCCAAAAAAAATAAAAATTGGGACTTTAGATGTACTTCAAAGAACAGTACAATAAAACAAAGAATATAATGTTAGAACCAGCTTCAAGGGGTATCCCATTAACATAGCCTCTACAATCTTTTTTGGGGCTTTTTTTGCCCACTTATATTAAAACAGAAACCAGAAACCAATGTGTTTTCCTTGCAGGGGTTTACAAAACAATTGAACATCAGCTTTCTGGCATACATGTGCAACACTGTTACTTTGGCCTAGCACTTCAGGCCCTTGCCTGTCTCCTCCAGACAGTCTTCTCTTGCATGCACCTTGCAGTTCCATGCTACACTGACTTCCACTTGTCTCCCAGTTGAAGCCTCCTGGTTCCTGAGCAGAGACCTCCTCTATCTACAGGGGTGGAGCCCTGAACCATAGTCTGTACACACCTGTCCGATTAGTGTGCTGGTTGTTTACAAAATCCAGACCCAGGATTGGAGACTTCATCCCTCCTAAATCTCTACAAATTTACCAGACTTCAGGCTCCAAAAGGGGTGTTACCAACCATTTAGGGAATTGAAAAACCAGTTTCCTCTGAATGAGACATGCACTCTGGAGCCCTTCAACCTGCCTGGATGAGAACCCTGGGTAATAAACTCTTTTTACATCATTGCCGGGCACCGCACTGTCACAATTCACGAAAAATTTATTTTAATGTCACTTAAAACAAATCATATACAATTACAACTCTCGCTTTTATACAGCAGATGCAATTGATGCATTCTTCAGGATCTGTGCTGCAATCAAGGCTTGTCCAAGCAAGGACGGACAATTATCCTGTCTTGTTCCCAATCAGGTAAACAACCTCCAGTTGACTGAACCCCCAAAAATGTCATCCAACATATAAATGTTAATACCCTTTGGAGAGGAAGGTCCAACCAACCACCAATGTTCTTACGTGAATGCACATCAATAACTGTGTCTCCATTTAAAGATTGCCCCTTTACAAATACCTAAAGTGCTGGAATAGTAATTGTGCCTATCAAGCCTTACACAGCTTTACAGTTCAAAAATCAGTATTCAGAATATACCTGCTAGGAAAGGGAAATCTCACATTTCTTTTTCCATTATGGTCTCAGTAAAATAAATTACTGTGTGATGTTTGTAGTGAAATGGCATCATTAATGAAAATCCTTCTACTACAACATTCCTAATAGAAGATCATGAAGCCCCAGCTTTTGATTGGACATTGAAGGATCAGAAGCACACTCATAAGATTTTTGCTTTGCTCTGCTCTTTCTTCCTCCCTAGATACTCTCTGTACTAAATGGACCATACTATGCAATCTGGTCGAGCCTTATAAGCTGACTCTGGCACTATCACCAATGGTGCACAAATGGTTACAAAAGGTTAAAATGATTTGGAAATTTTCACTGTAGGAACTCAAACCCCCAAAATCCCATTGCTTCTTCCCAACACCCCAAACCTTATAACCTTATATCCTTATGCCCTAACCTAGAATCCTCCTACCCAGGTACATACTTTACACTCTATGGCAGCAGCTAAATCATCCAGTGTTTACATCTTTGGGCCCTGCAATCTTTCTTAAGCTGGCTAGTAGATTTTCAAACAAATGTGAAAAATTCCCGTCAGTACATTTGAAGACATGACAAATGTCATTTGAAAGTACTTCAAAAAATGCTTGCTTTTAACATTTGATTTTTGAGTGAATGGACTTTCCAGAACAAAAAATACAATCGCTGTTAGAAATTCAAATATAAATATAAACTGCATCACGAGAAGTGAGACTCTTCTCTTTATAAGAGTGATCAAGATAGGCTCCACCACAGTGTCACAAATCAAATAAAATGTCCTAAGTGCATAGCTTTACTTGTTCAATTAGTGAAGGAAGATATGCACATGGGACATTTTATTATATTTACAACATTGTTCCATGTGTCCCTCTCATGGACTTACATGGGGGACAACTCCTACACTAGAGGCATTAGCAACATAGGGCGTATATCTTTAGGAAGTTACCGCACAGACACCATCGGCATTGTAGAAGATTTAGGGGTCCAAGATAAACACCTTGAGAGTGGGCAGGGTTCTTTTTTGTAACTGAAATTGTACTTTAGCTTAAAAATGAGTGAGCATAGCCCCTAATGCTTCTAAATGATGGATAACAGTTTATTTCTTTAACAATGTAATTAGCAGCCTTTATAAAAGCTAACTTATATGCAACTGATACGGTTATCAAGAGCCCTAGCACAAAAGAAGATATGGAATGGGACCAAGGCATTGTATAAGCCATTATCAGTAGTCTTAATTCCGATGTGATACATGCAATGAATACTGTGGGTCTTTGGCAGAAGACTAATCTGCTTAAAATAACATTTTTTCAGAGCTTTCCCTGCTATTTGGAAATAATTATATGTCTGGATTTCTTATGAAGCTATTCTGCAACCAAAAACACAGCCTTATGTTTTGATTTGCATATTTCTTATGCAGCATATAAACTACACTGAAAAAGCACTGCTGTGTTATTTGTCGAGATAAAATATAAATTAGGGGAATGCAGTACTTTACACCGCATTGCTGCTATGTTTCCTTTTTCATTCTTAACAATCATTTGTCTTGAAATGAAAGGAAAACATTAACATTACTATTTCTGGTTTTGGACTGCAGCTATGCTGCGATTTTTAGCAATTCTGGTTTTGAGTATTTATTGAAAAACTCCCTTCATTCTTGTTAGAGATCTGATACTGTCCTGAATTATGTTGTAGTGTAGTGTATTTAGGCAATTTGGCAGTTGGGGTGTTCATTCACAGACAAATTCCACCACTGGATCAAATCTGACCTCAGACATGAGTAGTCAAATGGTTAACAAATCTAGTAGCCCTTCTGGCCATTTAATGCCAGTGATAACTTACCATATCATGTGGTATCCCCACAGGAAAGAAGGAGTGCCCAATGTCCAAAAGAATGCACTTTTAATGGTAGATTAAGAGGCATTTATTGAGAATAACGACAAGTATATCAAACCAGTACAAGTACATTGCTTTGCTGCCCCTGGAGTGACAGCGTTCTACTCCAAAACCTGAAAAATATTTAACCGACATAGAAATCTTTCCCATTTAATAGTGTGCAGAAACAGCCCTGAAGAAACGCGTTGGTTTGATGTATTTGTCATTATTCTCAATAAATGTCTCTTAATCTACCATTAAAAATGCATTCTTTTGGACATTAGTTGTTCCTTTTTTCCTATATTTCCAAGTGTACGTGTGGAAATTACCTTAAGGCCGTACCAGAAAGAGGGTTTACCACCAGTATCCACCATTGGGTACAACGGACAGGAAGAACATCTCCCTTCCCACAACCACCCACCTATGACCAGTGACTGATCCAGTCAGTTCAGCGTAGTCTTCAGCACAAACAACATATCATACAGGAGAACAATAGCAGCAGTATAAGAATTTCAATAACACATCAATGAGAACTTAATACAGTTGATGGTTTGCTTCTAAGTTATTGGATGTCTATTATTTAAATTAGCATTATTTGGCCTCTATAAACAGAAGAGGTCCAGAAATGGTACAGAAAATGGAGTGTTTCGATATCTACCTAATGATTGTTATGCTTGATATGTACACTGGAAGTCAGCTGTGTTTCACAATACACCCTTAAAGTGACTTCTTAATCTAATCACAAAAATAGAAAAAACAAATTGCCTGAAAAGGAAGCCATGTATTACTGATCTGTCCCCCTGCATATGCTGTCATACTCTTCTGTGTTCATGAAATACAACTGGCTAAAGATCCTTCGGCATCTGACCTGTTTGGCAGTGTCGGATGCCTAGCCTCCCTGTCCGCTGTGGTTTCTTATGCTGGACCTTCCTCTCTACAGCACACAGAATTGGTTTAGGGGCCAGGAAAGAAAGAAAAAAAAAAACAGGGGGCCGGGCATTCGACACACTTGGAAGTGACAGATGTGGAAGAAGCAATTTCTTTCTTTAGCAATATTTCACAAACACAGAAGAATGACAGAGCGGGTAGTGGGACAGGTAGTATTAAATAACTTATTTTCCAGCAAGTTGTTTTAATTTTGGTTTCTTGATGACAGAGTCACTTTAATGTCATATTTGTGCAGCACTAATAACACCTTTCAATTTTTCCCATGAGCAAATTCAAACTTTCTGTTAATATAAACCACCTTGCTAGTTATTTCCTTTAATAGAGAACTTGATGTAGCAATATTTGTATATCAAATTGAAGCATAACAGAGTCAATTTAAAAAACTACAACCTTGTCTATTGAAAAATACTTGCGTGCCGGCACAAGTCCATAGTACAGGGGAAAGGATGAGTTTTTGAGTCAGCTTGACAGCTTGTGGCTGCTTTACATTTTATCAATTGTTTAAGGTAACAGCTTGAGACTCCAAGGCAATACAATTTCTCTCTTCAGTCCTTTAGATGCTGTCTGAGATGCTAGTACTGAAAATCCTTTCAAGAAATCCCTGCCACCTAAAGTTGAAGCCAAGTTACAGAATTGTTTTTTTTTGTCTAGAGTTGTAATGGGTTAAACCTCGTATCAGATGTATGTGGCAAATTTTGGCCTAATGATGATAGTTTCTCTTTACCTAAAGTAAGTAAACAGGACAGATATACAGAGACAGCAATAAAAACCTGACAGATGTTCTAACACTCACATTTAACAGAATTTATAGGATTACCTCAACTGTAAATGACTGACTGATTTGGAGTTTTGACTGCAGATGTTGAACATGTATAGTATACTGTTAGTCCACACTTAAAGTATACCTAAAACCAGAGTTTCATCTTGGATGGAGTAAGGAAGGGTTAAAACCACTGTCAGTTTTTTTGCCATCTGTGCCTCTGTAAGGAGATTTCCTGTTACTTCCTGTCCCATAATTGCAGCAGGAAATGAGAGGATATCTTTGCAATGTGATTGATATCCCAAACAGTCATCATGGGAACAATTGTCCCCAATGGACGATTTCTCCTTTATTCTACTTCAGAGACATTTGCTACACCTGTTGTGTAGCTGTGCATCAGAGCTGTTTCACTTTACAATAATGACATTTTCCTTTGATATGTGGCAACAAATGTTTACTACTTCACAAAGACTGTTTTCTGCCACTGGAGGACAATCTCTTCCTAACAGCGTGCCAGCAATAGGTTACAGACTATCCCAAAATGGCAATCGTAATTTATCTTATAGAATGGTTACTGAAAATTGAGACACTTGTGCCAGCTTGCAGAGTATGTGACATCAGAGAGAAGAATGTTCTGCAGGACAGTCTGGTACTGTACATTTGTGAGAGAACTTTCTGGATGGAGGTGGCTGAGAGAGATGTCTCGGAGACATCCTACTGAATTTCATGTGTTCTGGTCAGATTCCAGCTTGGCCAGTGCTGGAAGGACTGGAAGTGCCTAGAGGCTGTTGAAAATGTGGAGAAGCTGGAATTAATATCAACTGTTACTTCTGCCTGCCTACAACTGGCCAAACTCTATGCAAATTTTGGCCAGTTCCTGATTAGCTGGCCAAAATTCACTGACACCCTACCACCTGAGCATCATTACCAAATTACCACCATAATTTGGCTGAAAACTCAAATGAAAAACTTGTCAGCCAAACAGTGGCTGTATCCAACCAGATGCAATTGTTGTTCAGGTATTCTGACAGCCACTAGTGTCTACTATCAAAATGCAACAGCCTCAATGGAAGATTCATCCATCGGTGCTATTTAGCAGGAATGGAGGAATCTGTTAGATTTCTATAGAAATCTCTATAGAATGGTTACTGAAAATGGAGACACTTGTGCCAGCTTGCAGAGTATGTGACATCAGAGAGAACTATGTTCTGCAGGACAGTCTGGTACTGTACATTTGTGAGAGAACTTTCTGGATGGAGGTGGCTGAGAGAGATGTCTCAGAGACATCCTACTGAATTTCATGTGTTCTGGTCAGATTTCAGCTTGGCCAGTGCCTAGAGGACTGGAAGTGCCTAGAGGCTGTTGAAAATGTGGAGAAGCTGGAATTAATATCAACTGTTACTTTTTTAATTTAGCCTACAGGCTGATCTAATTATGTATGACCAGTTAGAGAACTTAGTAGAGCTGACTGCTGTATTGCAAGTGCCATATTGACTCCACAATGAAGTTCCTTGTGCCACAGTAAGAGGTCTTGGAGCACCATAAAATAGTAGTGTCATCAGAGACACCCAAATGTAAACAATGAGCTTGGAAGGTAATTCTTCCATCAGTGGTGCCCATCAGTGCCGCCTATCAGTGCCGCCTATCAGTGCAGCATCATCAGTGCCAGCTCATCAGTGCCGCCTATAAATGCCACCTATCAGTGCCTCCTATCAGTGCCAATTAGTGCTGCCTATCCGTGCCACCTCATCAGTGCCTATCAGTGCTGCCTATCAGTGCCCCATCAGTGCTGCCTATCAGTGCAGCCTCATCAATGCACATCAGTGAAGTAGAAAAATTTCCTGTTTGCAAAATTTTATAACAGAAACAAAGAAAAACTTTTTTTTTCAAATTGTTTGCTCTTTTTTTGTTTATAGTGCAAAAAATAAAACACCCAGTGGCAATTAAATACCACCAAAAGAAAGCTCTATTTGTGTGAAACAAATGATAAAAATTTCATATGGGTACAGTGTTGCATGACCATGCAATTGTCATTCAAAGTGCTACAGCGCTGAAAGCTGAAAATTGGCCTGGGCAGGAAGGGGGTATAAGTGCCTTGTAGGCCAGTGGGTATATACGCGCAGGGGCGGACTGACCATTTGGAAACTCGGGGTCAGTAGGGGGCCCCATGAGATGTCCCTGGTACCTTTTTCATAGGATTTGTTGAGTTTGGGCAAGGACACAGGGGCCCCATGATCCCCTATTGCCCGGGGGCCCCATGAGTTGTCAGTCTGCCCCTGTATACGCGTAAGACTTCCTGACCTTTTGCTCCCTTAATACAGTGGGGCAAAAAAGTATTTAGTCAGCCACCAATTGTGCAAGTTCTCCCACTTAAAAAGATGAGAGAGGCCTGTAATTGGCATCATAGGTAGACCTCAACTATGAGAGACAAAATAAGAAAAAAAAATCCAGACAATCACATTGGCTGATTTGGAAAGAATTTATTTGCAAATGTTTTTCTCATTTTGTCTCTCATAGTTGAGGTCTACCTATGATGCCAATTACAGGCCCCACTGTACCTAACAACACTGTAATTGACTCCTAGTTTGCATTTCTTAAGCTGGCTACACATTATAAAATTTTCTTGTTCAATTTCCTTTAGATTTGCACAACTATGTAGTGCAAGGGTCTGCCTGATTGCATACAATTTGAAAGTGTTTAGGTTTCACCTCCTATTATATGGTTTTGGTAAATCTAAAGGAAATTGTACAAAAACAGTTGTATAATGCGTAGCAAGCTTAACTCATCCTGCATGAGGAGCCTGTCTGCATTGAAAACATTCAAGTCTTGTGCCTATTTACCTGTGACACAGAAAACTGATCCATAATTAAATATAGATATATCAACTCCTTTGGGTCTGGCTGCAGGCTATAATTTAGACAGTAGTTCTTTAATATTGTGTGACAGGTGCCCTGTATGTAATATTACCAAATATATTGCAGATACATGTTTTTCGCATTTCCCATTAGGAAAGGTTATTGTGGCATTTCACAGGACACATGTATGTTATCTATATGCATGTGCTCATCAACAAGGTATACATATTCTTATGTCCTATACATCGACTGGTGTTTTCCAATCATGTAATTTATTAGTGTATGCTTTCATAGTAAGATGTGGCCAATATCCAATCAGACACTTTGAAAGTATATGTTTGTAAATCTTATTACTAACTCTTAAAGATAAAATTATTGGTTCTTTATTCTTTTCATCATCCTGTCTTGAATCTAGAGGCTACCATTTTCAGCTCATTTATGGAAGGGCTTTAAAGTTGTTGACATTAGGGAAATGAAGGAGAAAGATGAAAATGAGAAAAAAAAATAAGGTGAGGTGGATACATGTATAAGACATTTGGTTAACTGAGGGGGATTTGAAGTTTTTTGCATAAATGAGGCGTTTTCTATGGACTTTGAAATGGGTAGTCCATATTTGGAGGGTTATTTTGCTAAAGGCAAATAAGCTGTTCATATTGCAATGGGATTTTCATTCTGTAAGGGAATTTCCCTCGGCTTATTGAATTTGGTGAATGCCGGCATTTGGCCACTCTGCTTCCAGTTTCCAGGTGCGTTCGTTTGGCAGACTCCACTTCTTAAAGTGTCCAACTTGTTTTTGCATCTTATCTGCCCACTTGATGATCGTTGGAGGGTACTGAGTAAGCATTTCCACTTTGAATCCTGTTTATTCCTGGGAACACACTAAAAGCCTTTTTGACTCTTAAACCCTAGAAACTAAGAGTCCATCGAATCTGGTGAGTGTGGATTGTACTGGAAGGTGATCATGGAGCATGGTGTGGGTATATCATTTAACCCCTTAGCGCCGGCGCCTCCCAGCCCTTTCAGGGTTTCAGAAGCTGGGAGATGGGGCGGGGTTTAGAGTCATGTCGTGTCATGGCGGTCACATGATCAGGAAAGGTCCCCAACAAAAGAGATCGGGACCTTTCCGTAAGTACCGGACATGTGTGCTGGGAGCACGCAGGTCGCGCGCTCTCAGCACATATGTCTTTTTTTTCTAGGTCCAGACGCCGGGAGGCCACGCATTTGCGTTTGGCCGGCGCCAAGAGGTTAAAGAACGAATTTCGTTTTGGCACTGTCTTTTATTGGAGCACCTAATCACCGTTTATTTGGGACAGTGGACTTTTTATCACTTTATTATTATTATTAATTGTTTAATTTCTGATTTTTGCACTGTATTATTAATTATACTTATGTGTGATGGGTCTTTTACCTTGTGAGCAGCAGCATTAATTATTTGAGTTTATAATTTGTCACATAAGCACGGGTATGCAAGGGAAAAAAACATTTTTTTTCTTGCACATTGATTGGATGATGTAAGTCAGCAGAGCTTCATATCATTCACTAAGCTAATAGAAAATTCCCTTACAATATGAAGACTATATGGGGTTGATTTGCCATCAGTAAATCAAGTCCCTATAGTCTAATGTTGCTATAACAATGCACAAGCTATTACTAAATGTGGACTTTTGAACTGTAGGCCTATTCATCACATGTGACAAATATTTATTTGCAGGAACGATGTAAATGAACCGACTGAACAAGAATGTGCGTTTATCTAACAGATTATTTATATCTGTGATGGATGCTCTGGCAAAAGTAAACTGTAAATACATTCCGCATTCTGCTATGTGAAAAACCTGCAAAACCAGAGAAGTTTGTGTAGCTCATAGGGTCAGATTTAGGCACAAAGCGTTGCCAGGGGTTCCAGTTTTTCAATCCAGCCTCAGTAGGTCTGATTGCTTGCAGGGCACTTTAAATGGAGCAGCACACATCTACAAACCACCTAAATTAATAAAACAAGATTTTTGTTTGTTCATTATTACTAGATGACTGAAGTGAACGTAGATTTGTCTTATTCACTACAGCATTTGTTCCAAAAACACATTCCTCATGCAAGACTCTCAATGAAATTATTCTAAATATGTATGCCTTTTAGAAAATGTTTCAGTATGTACTGTATAAAATACCTGTTGGTCCTGCCAATTACACTGACTTCCTTGTTAATGGTGGCACCAATTTGAAAGTTGATCTAGCCCAGCCTTTCTCAACAGGGGTGCCTTGACTTTTCTTCAGGGGAGCTTTGGCAAAATGTCTAAAAATTGCCCAAAACTTGTATACAAGCCAGTGGGTGGACCAAGCCTGCCTTTTAGTTACACAAAGTCATAGGTTTTCATTGTGCACCATTAAAACCTTCTAGCCATTGGCATCCTGACAACCAATGACATCATCAGTTGATAAGGAGTCTGTCAGCTACCTGCACAGCATCCTAGTTCGACCCTCCCCTGCCCCTCTCCATCAGTGCTGGGGTCTCATTAGCTCAGTGTTAGAGAAAAACTGAGGGAGAAGAGGAACACTGGAATACTACTCAGTACCAGTGTGCAAAAGTGTATTTGCTTGCTTTGGAAGAATAAATCACCCCTAATGTTGGGAGTCCTACATGTGTGGATGTTGCTGTGTTATATAAAGCTATTACAATAGTTTTGCACATTTCAGAATAGGGTTCCCTTTTTAAATTATGAACACACTACAGGCACTCCATTTTAGAATGAGGTGCCTCAAGACTGTCCATAATTATAAGGGTGCCTCGGGACTGTTCATAATTTTAAAGGGTGCCTTGACTAAAAAAAGGTTGAGAAACACTGATCTAGACAGTGCAGTATCACCACATTGTGCATACTCCTGTTTCTTAAAAAAAAGTGCCCTTTGTGCTCTGTCCTATTCCATTTTCCAGCAGTCTAAGGTTTAGTCCAAGTTACAAGTTACATGTCTTTCAGGGATGTTCTAAGTACATGGTTGACAGCAGCTCCTGCTTCCAGCCTTGCTGGTTTACACTTTATACCTGCAAGGTACTCAAAACAGCAAACCCCTAACAAAACGTGCAATTACATTGTGAAGGATAAACTTTCTTTACAGTGTTTACACAAGGCATGCAATCACTTTTTATACACACAGAGGGCAGAGGATAGAAATAAGCATCAGTGATGGCACAAGGACACTACAATTTTGCCCCATTACAATCCTGGGCTGTGCAGAGAAAATGGAAGGAATAGAAATTATGTGACCTGCACAAATCTCGAAAGGCATTTTTGCTATTTATTTTATGGTGTTTAATGGATGTATTAATTGGGGTTTGTGTACCAAACCTATGTCTATGCAGAGGGTATCAGGGTTTACAATCTAAGAGAACATTCACGTTATATGGTGAACAATCTCTATTCCTTTAGTAAAACAAGCTTACTGTATTAAAAATCCCTCTACAAATTCCCTATATAACACTGTCTTGTAGACTTATTAAAATGGTTATCTTGTGCCATGGTTATAAAAAAAATGCTTCTAAGAAGCTTCTTAGTTATCACAAGTGACATATTTCCTTAGCAAATTAAATTAATTAGTCCTTCTATTTCTGATCTCTAATGTCACCATTTCAATATTTTAACATGGCATCATCACACGTCCTTACAGTTGATGACATAATATAAAATCCTAATTTGAATTTATTTTTCAACTATTTAGTGTGAAAAAAAAAGTTTGTCTTGACATTTAAGTGAGATATGAGTTTTCACATTACCTTTACACTGTATTTTCACTTAACATAATACCTCTATTTTTAAAATACAAGCTATGTTCTAGAAGACAGATATGCCTGATGCATTGTAGATCACAGAAAGGCTAGATTGTCTGCCATTTGAGAAGCCTAGTTTTACAAAGTCAATGTTATTCTGTGTTTAGATAATAAACTGTTCTCTAAAAATACTAGAACAGGTAAGGCAGGTTTATGCATAAGTGATGATTTCTACTCAGTTTCATATATTCTTCACAGCTATAAAAATAATGAGGAAAAGAGGTAGTCTACATAAAATGTTACTAAAATAAATCTATGATTATAAGATTGATTTTTGCTTGCTGTAAATGACCTTTATTTGCAAAATAACACAGAAGTTACTTTTAAATAATTTATTCCAAACAACTAATGCAGTTCCCCATTATGCCATGTAGGAGACATATTTTCAAGTGTTATAAGTTGGTTGGATAAAACTGGCATTCGCTGGAAGAAGACTACACTACCCTTTTGCAGAACTACTAAAATATGGGATCAGGGCACACAGACATGCATGTTCAGCAATGCCAAATAAGCCAGATGTTGCTACAAGATATCTTTGCTTTCTGACATCTGTTTAGAAATGTAATTTATGATGGAGGAAATAAACTAAAAATACAGTGGAATGTTGCCTAGCAAGATACTAAAATATTGCACAAAGCAACATGTCTACATAAAAATGTACACAATTTTACAGAGATATCACATTTAAAATGTGTAAGTCAAGGTTTTTTCCACTAATAGTAAGTAGAACATTCGCACAAGGCCTGACTTCACCCCTGTTAAATACCATATAACATTTAGAAAATGTTATGTTTTGTTTACCTTTCTACATACAGTATATAACTACATACGTCTTAGGGTGCGACATGTCCTTTTGATGAGTATAACTTACTTACGGTTAACTCAACTCATATGTTGGTTTCTTTTATAACCTTACATTTTAACTTAATTGTGAAATAAGATATTATGATTTAAACAATCATCACTTTGGGTACCTTAAAAGTCTGTTGGGTGTGTGGTTCTTTCAGTATCTTGATCTAATCCAGGAGTGCTCAACCTGTGGCCCCTAAAGCCCTCTGTTGTGGTCCTCAACCTCAAACCAGGAAAGTGCGTACCCCGGGGTTGGAAACCAGTTGATCGTGATCTGGGCTTGCCAACCCGCCATCCCAGAGCATTAGAGTGCATCGAGCCAGTGTCGGCAGAACAGGAAGCAGGAGCTGCATAAGCCAATGCTTCCTCTGTAGCACCAACTCCTGTTCCAGACAGAGTGATACCAAGTGCACTCTTCTTGGGGCCTTTCTAGCAGCCTAGAGAGTGATGCCAGCATAAGCTGGAAGAGGAAAAAAAGGTCACACTGTGCTTTTGCAATGGGCATATTAGCACCTGTAAAAGGGTTAGCAACTATTAGGCGGCTTGCACACTGATCCGTAGGTCAGTGTGAAACTGACACACCTCCTCAACCAATGGCAACCCTGCCCCATGCTCCAGAGGGCCGGTGCAGCCTCCTTGTCACATTCTTTTTTACACTTGGACAGGAGGGGTGGTGAAGCAGAATATACAGGAATCGATCCTCTGCATTTTCCTCCTGCAACTGTTGAAAGCCAGGTTCTCCTCCTCTTCCTCCCACCAGCATTCAGCAGCTACTAGAGGAAAATGTTCATTATGATATTCAAAATAAAAAATGTTAAATTCTGAACCATTTCATTGTGGCCTGCAACCAGCTACAAAATCACTTAAGTGGCCCTCACTCTTCAATAGGTTGAGCACCCCTTATCTAATGTAAAATTAGGATATGGTACCCTCCCTTTACCTTTTAAGTCTCTTCCTGTGTTTGTTTTCTTTCCTGATTTGACCAACAGAATGGGGAAATAAGATGTTTGGCTTGTGGGGGGTGGGGCAGAGGTACACGCCAACAGCCACATACAAACTTCCTGAAACACACACAAAGTCTATACTAAGTATACCTACCTCAAGGGAACCATGTATCCCCCAAATGGGAGCTTTCCAACAGAATATTGAAAATACCACAAAGATATAAAATGGTACTTGTATAATTTAAAAGAGAGAGAAGCAAAAGAAGACTTAAAAGATAAAAAGTAATAATGCATTAGTAATATTAATAAAGGTCCAAAGAGTACCCCAGTTTTCAAGCTTACAGACTTGCAAAATCTATAACTCAATCATAACTGGATTTTGCAAGTCTGTACACTTGATATCTTGATTATTAGTTTTAATTTTGTAAGGATATATCTTTGGCTTCCATCTGTTTTAAAATATGACAAGTGACTTTTTACGCCTTTGTTTGTGGTGGTGGTGGTGGGGGGGTGTTGTTCTTCTTTCTTCTTTCTCTCTCTCTCTCTCTCTCTCTCTTCTCTCCTCATACCTCAATACTTCCCAATTTTGGGGACAGATAATTTTTTGTAAACATAGTTTGTTATATACGGCTGTATATTTTATACAGTCAGGTCCATAAATATTGGGACATCGACACAATTCTAACATTTTTGGCTCTATACACCACCACAATGGATGAAATGAACAAGATGTGCTTTAACTGTAGACTGTCAGCTTTAATTTGAGGGTATTTACATCCAAATCAGGTGAACGGTGTAGGAATTACAACAGTTTACATATGTGCCTCCCACTTGTTAAGGGACCAAAAGTAATGGGACAGAATAATAATCATAAATCAAACTTTCACTTTTTAATACTTGGTTGCAAATTACAGCCTGAAGTCTGGAACGCATAGACATCACCAGACGCTGGGTTTCATCCCTGGTGATGCTCTGCCAGGCCTCTACTGCAACTGTCTTCAGTTCCTGCTTGTTCTTGGGGCATTTTCCCTTCAGTTTTGTCTTCAGCAAGTGAAATGCATGCTCAATCGGATTCATATCAGGTGATTGACTTGGCCATTGCATAACATTCCACTTCTTTCCCTTAAAGAACTCTTTGGTTGCTTTTGCAGTATGCTTTGGGTCATTGTCCATCTGCACTGTGAAGCGGCATCCAATGAGTTCTGAAGCATTTGGCTGAATATGAGCAGATAATATTGCCCATAACACTTGTAAAGTTTGGTGGAGCGTGGATTATGATTATGATGTTGGGTTGTTCTTCAGGGGTTGGGCTTGGCCCTTTAGTTCCAGTGAAGGGAACTCTTAAGGTGTCAACATATCAAGATATTTTGGACAATTTCATGCTCCTAACTTTGTGGGAACAGTTTGGGGGTGGCCCAAACATGACTGCACCAGTGTTCAAAGCAAAGTCCGTAAAGACATGGATGAGCAAGTCTGGGGTGGAGGAACTTGACTGGCCTACACAGAGTCCTGACCTCAACCCAATAGAACACCTTTGGGATGAATTAGAGTGGAGACATTCCCATAGGCACAGTCCTAAACTTTGTGGACAGCCTTCCCAGAAGAGTTGAAGCTGTCATAGCTGCAAAGGGTGGGCCCACTCAATATTGAACCCTACAGACTAAGACTGGAATGCCATTAAAGTTCATGTGCGTATAAGGCAGGCATCCCAATACTGGCAATATAGTGTGTATATATATATATACATAATATACTGAAAGCCCTTTTTAGGTTTTAACTTTTATAATTTTTTTTAGCAATAAATTGTTAAATTTTGGCTGATTGTGGCCTCTACACATACAAAGTCTCATTTTTATGGTGTACCTTACTCTGCCTGGATATTAGGTGGATTCAGGGGAAGTGGCTGTAACTGAATCTTAAGGATGGCACCTATAGAGAATATTTGATGTTGGACATAAACCTACCCCCTGTCTTTTTGCTCTGTGTGTGTATATATATACCATATTTTTCGCTCCATAAGACGCACTTTTTTCCCCCCAAGAAAGGGGGGAAAATGTCAGTGCGTCTTATGGAGCGAATATGGAGCGGCCGGTCCGGTATTTCCGCTGCCGCCACCATGTCAGAATACCGGGCAGGCCACTCGTCTCTTCTCTGCAGTAGAAACTTACCTGTGACAGCCGGGTGCCCACTGCGCATGCACGAGAAGTACTGCGCTTTGTGAATGGTACAGCGTCTTCTGGGACAGAAGACTCCGGACCAATCACAAAGCACAACGCTTCTCGCTCATGCACAGTGGGAACCCGGCTGTCAGCCGGGTGCTCACACTAAAGGGAGTACAACTCCACAGAAGTGGGAGCGGGCACCTGTCAAATTCAGGTACCTGCTGCTCCTTTCTCCCCAAAGGTCTGCACTCTCTTGGTCATCTCTTGTACTGTCTGCAGTCTCTGGTCATCTCCTGTACTGTCTGCAGTCTCTGGTCACCCCCTGTACTGTGTCCGCAGTCTCTTGTCATTTCCTGTACTGTGTCCGCAGTCTCTGGTAATTTCCTGTACTATGTCCGCAGTCTCTGGTTATCCCCTGTACTGTGTCCGCAGCCTCTGGTCATCCCCTGTACTGTGTCCGCAGTCTCTGGTCATCTCCTGTACTGTGTCCGCATTTTCTGGTCACCCCCTGTAGTGTGTCCGCAGTCTCCGGTCATCCCCTGTACTATGTCTGCAGTCTCTGGTCATTTCCTGTACTATGTCCGCAGTCTCTGGTCATCTCCTGTAGTGTGTCCGCAGTCTCTGGTCATCTCCTGTACCGGGTCCGCAGTCCCTGGTCATCCCCTGTACTGTGTCCGCAGTCTCTGGTCATTTCCTGTACTATGTCCGCAGTCTCTGGTCATCCCATGTACTGTGTCCGCAGTCTCTGGTCATCCCCTGTACTGTGTTCGCAGTCCCTGTCATTTTCTGTACTATGTCCGCAGTCTCTGGTCATCACCTGTACTGTGTCCGCAGTCTCTGGTCATCTCCTGTACTGTGTCTGCAGTCTCTGGTCATCTCCTGTACTGTGTCCGCAGTCTCTGGTCATTTCCTGTACTGTGTCCGCAGTCTCTGGTCATCTCCTGTACTATGTCTGCAGTCTCTGGTCATTTCCTGTACTGTGTCTGCAGTCCATTGGTTCAGAATATTTTTTTTTCTTGTTTTCCTCCTCTAAAGCCTAGGTGCGTCTTTTGGTCAGGTGCATCTTATGGAGCAAAACATACGGTGTGTATATATATATATATATATATATACATATATATATATCTATATATACAGTGTATATTTAAACTTGGTATTTAGCTGTTAACATGGAGTCTCACTAATGTACTGTATATCCTCTCTATACATTTAGTTAGTGAGAAAAAGTAACAAATATGTTCAATTATTGTGATGTATTGGATAACATAACAGCCTTGCAGGTGGTCATTTAGTTTGATACACCAGGGCACTAGTGCAAGATATGATCCAATTTCTGAGCTTCAATACAGCATCCACTTAACATTCTCAACCTTCTTTATAAACTAACATGATCACACTATTACCTCACTTTCTTCCCATTTACCTTCTAATACCTCTATTACCTCCTGTACTTAAACCCTATGCCTGATGCGCAGCTCTTCCCGTAACTCCCACCCTACTCCTGTAACTCTCTGCACCTTGTACAGTGTATCCCCTGTACAGTGTATCCCCTCTCTTACAGGAATGAAATTAACCTGAACACTTGCTTAAGATGATGGCAATGGAAAGGGCTCTTGAATATGACGAAAGTGATCCTGTGGGTCAGCCAGGAGAAGAGGTTGAGGTGTAACCAAAACCTGCACTAGCCTAGTCCCTACAACTATTGGATATTTATTTTACAAGACTGTTAGAGTAACAAATACATTAACCAAAAACAACTTTAAAGCCTGCAATAATGACGAATCAAAAGACTAAGAGTGGCTGAACTGTTATATTTTCAGGAATATTAAACATTTCCATGCATTCACACATTTAAAGTATATATTAAACTTCATGGTTCAAAAATTGCACTTCATGACCTGCAAGTCAATCTATTACTTCTTGGTGCGTGCAGCTTCCTTTAGACATGACTGACATCATTGATACAACTCCTACTGCTTATAAGAACTAGCAAGAACAGATAGCTTCTACAGGGTGTTACAGTACCTACTGAACCTAAAATTGTAGCATGTTTATTTACTATAAACTTCTCTTCTAAATGCCCCATGCTTTGGTTCTCCACTGGGATCTTTTTGAGTGGATGTCATGGCAAACTGCACTTCCAACCACTATACAAGCTAAAGAACGTGTAAAGATGCATCATCATCTGCACTTTCTGACTATTGGGTTGGCTGGAACTAGACTAGCAACTTGGTAAAGCAGAGAGTGTGTAGCTAAGGGCTGTACTAACTTAGTGTGCAGTCACATATTCTAAGACAATGATATGCCATCTTTAACCAGCTGCATTTGGCAACACGTCATAATTATTACTGCTTTTGAGAATTCACAACCAAATTGTATGTAAGTTATGTATATTTAAATAGGCTAGATAACATAACTGCTTTTCAAAGACCCAGAGTTGTGCAGAAAGCTGAAAAGATGACTGATGTGAATGTACAATATATATATGTAAAAGCGCTGCGTAAATTGACGGCGCTATATAAAGGCGGCACTGACTAGCACTGTTAGGTGGCACTGACTGGCACTGTTACGCAGCACTGATAGGCGGCACTGACTGGCACTGATAGGTGGCACTGACTGGCACTGATAGGCAGCACTGACTGGCAGCACTGATATGTGGCACTGACTGGCATTGGTAGGTGGCACTGACTGGCACTGATAGGTGACATCAAAAGGCAGCTCAGATGGGCACTGATATGTGGCATTGATGTGCACTGGTAGGCATTGATATGTGGCATTGATGAGGCACTGATGGGCACTGGCAGGTGGCACTGATAGACACTGGCAGCTGGCATTGATGGGCACTGACAGGTGGCACTGCTGGGGCTACACTCTTCATCAGGGCACACTGATCATCAGTGCCCTGATGATCAGTGTATATGTCACCCCCGAGGAATGCGATTACCGGCTCTCCTCTCGAGCTGTCAGCGTGACAGCTCGTGAGGAGAGAAATGCCAATAACCGACATTTCCCTATTTACATGCGATCAGCTGTGATTGGACACAGCTGATCACATAACCGAGCTGAAATCTTCGGCTCTTTCCGTTGATCCACTGTGTCCGAGGGACACAGCACACCACCGATCGCCATGCTGCACGCTCCTGGAGCCGCGCATACGCAGTTACAGTGGGAGGACGTCATGTGACGTCCTCCCAGAACGAGAAAACTGCCTTGCGTCCGTCATTTCCTTATATGGCGGGCAGGAGACGGTTAAAATGGTCAATACCACATTTGGCCACTAGATAGAGCTAAGTATTATGGGAATCTCCTAGAAGACTTCATCTAGTGGCCAAGTACAGTATTTTTTATTTTAAATCAATGATTTACATTCCAACAGCACAGCATATAGCCTCTTTACTTTTGCTTTTTGCACTATTCATACAGAACTAAAGTACATGCACTTTTCCTGGGTGAATGGCTGAATTTTATTCTATAGATCAACCACTTAGTGTCTAAAGGTACATAATCCATTTATAATAAAAGACAATGTACAGGCATTCCCAAGTACATACTGCTAGGTAATGGACATAAAAAAACAAATGGTTATACACCAGTCATCCATAACTTTATTAACTTTATTACCACAAAGAGGTTAGGTGAATAATACACTGTGTGCACAATTATTAGGCAAGTGAGTATTTTGACCAAATCATCATTTAGATGCATATTGTCCAACTCCAAGCTGTATACACTTAAATGCTTATTGGATTTAAGCATATCAAGCAAAATGGGCTAAAAAGGGGGTTCAATTAACTCTGAAAAGTAAAAAAATTGTTAAAAGTCTTTCAGAGGAATGTAGCACTCTTGAAATTGCTAAGATATTCTGGAGTGATCACAGAGACATCAAACATTTTGTTGCAAATAGTCAACAGGGCCGCAAGAAGCATGTTGAGAAAAAATACGCAAATTAACTGCCAAAGATTTGAGAAGAATCTAACATGAAACTACCAGGAACCCATTATCCTCCAGTGCTGTCATATTCTAGAAATGCAACCTACCTGGAGTGCCCAGGAGTACAAGGTGTTCAGGGCTTAGAGACATGGCCAAGGTAAGGAGGACTGAAACCTGACCACCACTAAACAAGACACATAAACTGAAACGTCAAGACTGGGTCAAGAAATATCTGAAGACAGATTTTTCAGAAGTTTTATGGACTGATGAGATGACAGACTTTTGACGGACCCGATGAATGGGCCTGTGGTTGGATCAGTAACAGGCACAGAGCTTCACTTTGACTCAGACACCAGCAGGGTGGAGATGGGGTACTGGTATGGGCTGGTATTTATTAAAGATGAACGAGTTGGACCTTTTTGGGTTGAATATGGATTCAAAATCAATTTACAAACCTACTGCCCGCTTTTACAAGACACTTTCTTCCAACAGTGGTACAGGAAAAAGTCTGAAACTTTCAAGAAGACCATGATATTTATGCAGGACAATGCTCCATTGCATGCATCAAAGTACTCCACTGCGTGGCTAGCCAGTAAAGGCCTTAAAGATGAAAGAATAATAACATGGCCCCCTTCCTCACCTGACCTAAACCCTATTGAGAACTTGAGGGCCCTTCTTAAATGGGAGATTTATGGTGAAGGAAAACAGTACAACTTTCTGAACAGTGTCTGGGAAGCTGTTGTTGCTGCTGCACAAAAAGCTGATCGTCAACAGATCAAGAAACTGACAGACTCTATGAATGGAAGGCTTATGACTGTTACTGAAAATAAGGGTGGCTATATTGGTCACTGAGTTGTTTGTTTATTATTCTTACTTTAACAGATGAAAATAAAAAGGTGAGATGGGAAAATTTTTGTTTTTTATTTAGTTGGATAATAATTCTGTACACTAATAGTTGCCCAATAATTGCGCACACAGATATTCTCCTAAGAAAGCGAAAACCTCACTTTTACTTTCTTAAATATTCAGGTTTGAGGTTTATTAACATTTTGGATTGACCAAGAGCACTGTAGTTGTTCAATAATAAAATTAATTCTCAAAAATACAACTTGCCTAATAATGGTGCACACAGTGTATTGATTATCTTGTTACAATGGCATCTGAAGTTCAACGGGATATATTATGCAAGTAAACATGTTTTTCTTGAAGTTGATGTGTTAAAAGCAGACAAATGGGCATCATAGTATGTTGTGTATTGGGCTGCATAGTAGCAGACTGGTCAAGGTGCCCATGCTGACCAGTGTCCACAGCCAAAAGCACCTTCGATGGGCATGTGAGCATCAGAACTGGACCACGGAGCAATGAAAGAAGGTGACCTGGTCTGATGAATCATGTTTTATTTTACATCATGTGGATACCTGGGTGTGTGTGCGTTGCTTTCCTGGGGAAGAGATGGCACCAGGATGAAGAATTGAAAGAAGGCAAGCTTGGGCAATGTTCTGCAGAGAAACCTTGGGTCCTGCCATTCATGTGCATGTTAATCAACATATACCACCTACCTAAACATTGTTGCTGACCAAGTACACTCCTTCATGGAAACACCCTGAAGGGCAGTGGCCTCTCTCAGCAGCATAATGTACCCTGCCACACTGCAAACATTGTTCAAGGATGGTTTGAGGAACACAACAGCAAGTCTGAGGTGTTCATTTGGCCTCCAAATTCTCCAGATCTCAATCCAATCAGGCATCTGTGGGATGTGCTGGAAGAACAAGTCAGATTCATGAAGGTCCTACCTTGCAACGTATTTAAAGGATCTGCTACTGGTGGCTTGGTGCCAGATACCACAGCATACCTTCAGAGGTCTAGTGGCATCCATGCCTTGAAGGGTCAGGGCTGTTTTAGTGGCAACAGAGGCTTATTTGGTGGCAGAAGGGGGACCAATTCAGTGTTAGATTGGTGGTCATAAAGTTTTTTGCTGATCGGTGTATATCCATAATTGTACCAGGAACTTAAACGGGACAACAATTTAAAGAATTTTTTCATATGTAGAACTACTCTTACACCTTAACACTGGTTGCAGTTTTTAAAAATTTCTCTAAATGTAAGGGTACATTATGCAAAAGATAGAACTGTTTATTGGTCCTTGGAGCCAGTGGTTACATAAAGAGCGTGAAACCAGTCCACACAATGTATCATCTAGAATATTTTGTTATAATGTTTATAATACATACTGTCAAAGTAAAAAACAGCCCTTGGAATTTACAAGTCTCTAAAATGTTATGGAAGGTTAAATAAATCTGTGGCCCTCATCTGTGGGTCTCATTGGTTTGCTGTGGATGGAATTTATTTCTGCACAATAACGATGTGTTTCAGCACTGAGTTCAAACCCAGTATCACTAAAACAACAATATTTGAATTCTTCTCATTTCTCAGCCGCCCGCTGTTCCACAGCTGAGGCCTATTTGTAATGTTCCAGGAATGCTTCATTGTTCAAATTCTGTTCTACTTTGCCATGTTAGCACATAAATAGCAAAGTTCTTAAGGTGACATTAGGCAAGCAGTTGAAGGAAAGCTATGAGCTGCATTCACCACAGGCTGAAAAGAACTCAAGAATGTATTGTAACAATTCTGCAGGACATCAACAATACCTAATTGTCGGGGAGAGGACAGCACCAATACTTCAAAGTCTTGAAAATACTCATTTTAAGTAAGATGAAGTCAAAGAACACCAATACCACACTTCTTGTCAGTGCGTATTTTCACTGGGCTGTAAGAACAACTAGTGAACAGAAGAAAATAAAAAATGCATCTGATGGGACTAGATTATGTGCATATTGTAATGTTCTGTTTCACTTCCTGCTATCCAGATGTCTTTAGCGTTGGGAACAAATGAAAATAAAACTACTTTTGGAGCCAATTACACTTTAGAAAGCCAGACAATTTTGACATTGTGGTCTCATTTGGTTGAGCTAGTGACCTGTCTATTGGTCTAATTGTGGCGTGGACAGAGTTAAGCAGTTTAATGGCAGAATGAAGGCAAACAGGAAATGGTTAAATGGTCAAAGTGGTAACAGTAGATTCTACAATATGCATTATGTAGTGGTAGTTTGCTAAAACAAGCTGCTGTACAGTGCACCTTTCTGTGAATTTTAAGTAGAACCAGATGTGCTTTTTTGGTTTTAGGGAAAGATTAAAACCATGAATCTGTTACTACTTTCTATTAAGTGGTCATTTCTGACCAGTTTGACTGCCAAAAACCTCCAGCTAATGTTTATAAACAAACATCAGCCAGAAGTCTTTCACTTGGCAGTAGTAGCACTACCACCGCTAAACGACATGAACGGTCCCCAGGCATCTTTTGTTTGTAAACAAACCAGCAAGGATCCTGGGTGATGCCCTTGACCAAATATGGTAATGACCATATTCATTCAATGACATCACCCAGGATTCCTGCAGGATTATTTATATGCTATGTTTATAAGCTAGATGGGGATCTGTCATTTGTGATGGGATTAACGGCAGGGTAGCATTGTCAGGCAACAAGTCCTCATAGAGGTGGGTCAACATCACCTGGTGGCAGTCATCATGACTCATAGGGACTGACATTACTGAGTGACATGATTGACATTAAATTTACATTGTGGGGTATTGTATATATTAATTATTATTTACATAATCACATAGCTGCATAGTTAGGCTGGTTTGAAAAAAGACACATGTCCATCTAGTTCAACCAATAAAAAGGAAAATAAATAATTAAAAAGCTCCATTTATACAATCCTATATACACAATCCTATACCCACAGTTGACCCAGAAGAGGGCACAAAACCCCAGCAAAGTATGATCCAATTTGCTCCAGCAGGGGAAAAAGTCCTTCCTGAACCCCCAAGAGGCAATCAGATATTCCCTGGATCAACATTACCTATAAATGTTAGTATCCAGTTGTATTATGTGCATTTAGGAAAGAATCCGGGCCTTTTTAAAGCAATCTAATGAGCTGGCCAAAACCAGCTCTTGATAGAGTCTATTCCACATTCTCACAGCTCTTACTTTTAAAAAACCTTTCTGTATTTGGTGATTAAATCTCTTTTCCTCCAGACATAAAGAGCACCCCCTTGTCCTCTGTGATGATCTTAAAATGAATAACTCTACACTTAGTTCAAAATAAGGACCACCTATGTATTTATACATGTTGATCATATTCCCCTTTAATCTCCTCTTCTCAATAGAGAATACATTCAGTTCCTCTAATCTTTCCTCATAGCTGAGCTCCTCCATGCCTCTTATCAGTTTGGCTGCTCTTCTCTGCTCTTTCTCCAATTCCCTGATATCCTTTTTGTGAATTGATTCCCAAATCTGAACTGAATATTCTAGATGAGGTCTTACTAATGATTTGTACAGGGGTAATATGATATCTCTCTCTCTCCCTGGACTCTATACCTCTCTTAAAGTGGTAGTAAACTTTGTTAAAGAAAAAACTTTCATCATGTAAGGCAATGTTATAATGTGCTTGCTTTGAAAAATACAGCGTGGCATTGCATGCCATTATTAAGCTTGTGATCTACCAGAACCCTGATCTTTCTCCACCATTGATTCCCCCAGTTGTACTCCCCCCCAGTATGTATGATGCATGCATATTCTTAGCCCCCAAGTGCATAACATTTATCAACATAAAAACCTCATTTGCCACACAGTTGTCCAATTAAACAGTGCATTGAAGTCGGCTTGCAAGTTAGAGACATCCTGTAAGGATGATATTACACTGCATAGCTTGGTGTCATCTGCAAATACCAAAATGCTACTTTTAATCGCAAATACTATATTATTTATAAATATATAAAAAATGTAGGGTCCCAACCCTGAACCTTGGGGTACACCACTAAACCATTCAGAGTATGAATCATTAACCACTGCCCTCTGAATACGATCTTGAAGCCAGTTTGTGTGGGGAACTGTGTCAATCACTTTTGCAAAATCCAAGTACCGTATTTGGCGCTCCATAAGACGCACCTGACCATAAGACGCACCTAGGTTTTAGAGGCGGAAAACAAGAAAAAGAATATTCTGAACCAATGGACTGCAGACATAGTACAGGAAATGACCAGAGACTGCAGAAATAGTACAGGAAATGACCGGAGACTGCGGACACAGTACAGGAGATGACCAGAGACTGCAGACATAGTACAGGAGATGACCAGAGACTGCGGACATAGTACAGGAGATGACCAGAGACTGCGGACATAGTACAGGAGATGACCACAGACTGCAGACATAGTACAGGACATGACCAGAGACTGCAGACATAATACAGGAGATGACCAGAGACTGCAGACATAGTACAGGAGATGACCAGAGACTGCGGACACACTACAGGAAATGACCAGAGACTGCGGACACAGTACAGGATATGACCAGAGACTGCGGACACAGTACAGGAGATGACCAGAGACTGCGGACACAGTACAGGAGATGACCAGAGACTGCGGACACAGTACAGGAGATGACCAGAGACTGCGGACACAGTACAGGAGATGACCAGAGACTGCAGACATAGTACAGGAGATGACCAGAGACTGCAGACAGTACAGGAGATGACCAGAGACTGTGGACAGTACAGGGGATGACCAGAGACTGCGGACACAGTACAGGAGATGACCAGAGACTGCAGACATAGTACAGGAGATGACCAGAGACTGCAGACAGTACAGGAGATGACCAGAGACTGTGGACAGTACAGGAGATGACCAGAGACCGTGGACATAGTACAGATGACCAGAGACTGCAGACAGTAAAGGAGATGACCAGAGACTGTGGACCTTTGGGGAGGGAGGGGGAGCGGGTACCTGAATTTGACAGGTACCCACTCCCACTTCCGTGGAGTTGTCCTTTCCTCTTCTTTCCGCGCTGGCTTCTGTAACAGCCGGGAGCCCACTGCGCATGCGTGAGAAGCGCTGCGCTTTGTGAATGGCCCGGAGCCTTCTGGGACCTGTCATGTTTCCCAGAAGACACCAGACCATTCACAAAGCGCAGCGTTTCTCGTGCATGCGCAGTGGGCTCCCGGCTGTCACAGAAGCCGGCGCGGGAAGACTGTACAGCGCTGGAGCGAGGAACAGGTAAGGTCCTGCAGGAGAGAACAGCTGAGCGGCCGGCCCGATATTCTGACATGCTGGCGGCAGAAATACCGTACCGGCTGCTTTATGTTCGCTCGATAAGATGCACTGACATTTTCCCCCCTTTTTTTGGGGGAAAAAGAGTGTGTCTTATGGAGCGAAAAATACGGTATATTGTATCCACAGTTACCTCTCTGTCCAAGGTTTTGCACACCCCCTCATAAAAAGAAATCAGATTTGTTTGAGAACTTCTGTCTTTCATGAATCCATGCTGTCTGTTGCTTAAAATATTTTTTAAATAAAAACAAAAATACCTGCTCTCTATTGACTTTCCCTGTAAACATAGCTGCTGTAATAGACACAATAATGTGTAAAAACGTGTAAAAAAAATTATGTGTGGGGTATACTTAAAATATTCATCTATGTGATCTTTTATTAAACTCTCCAGTATCTGTCCAACTATAGAAATTAAACTAACAGGTCTAAAGTTACTTGGTAAATATTTTGACCTCTTTTAAATATAAGCACCACATTGACCTTACACCAATACAGTGGTACTATGCCAGTCATTAAAGAGTCACTAAAAATGAGAAATAATGGCTTTGAAATTACAGAGCCCAACTCTTGTAGGACCCGTGGGTGTATGCCATCTAGTCCAAGTACTTTATTAGCCTTTATTCTGTCTAAATATTTCTGCACCATATTAATTTTGAGCCATTGTGGATCATTTGGAGGTGTGTCAATACTATCCCCATTATGGACATATGCTCCATTGGGACTTTTTTTTCCACAATGTGGTTATTTTTATTTACTTTTTAATTTTTTATTTGTGAATGAGTAACAAGGGGAAAAGGAAAACCACACACCCCCACATCTCTTTTGGTGAGCTGGACACGTAAATTGCCTTTGCATTTTCCATATAGGGGAAAGGTGCCTTACAATGGGGGCAGCTTTGCTCCCCCTCCCCGCTTGCAAAATACCCTCCCAGTATTGGAAACGTGGCCTGGTTGGGCTCAGGACTCTGGCAGGGCGTGTGTGCCTTGCTTAAGAAAAAAAACAGACCCCAGATATCCACCCCCCCATTAAAATGAAAAAAAAAAAGCCAAGCGATTTAGATCAATGTCATAAATATTGGGCAAAGCCTGACTATTTTGACCTGTCACTGCTTCTGTCACAGAGGAGAGATCCTGGAAACCTTCTCTATGTAAAAAGATGGGCAGCGGGCCCTGGGTGATGTCAATGACAAATGGCCAAGACTATATTTAAATACCAGCTGGGGATCTATCATTTATCAGCTGTAGCACTGCTGCTGAGCTAGTACTGTTGATGTTATTGAACAAATTTGGTCATGGCCATATTTGAGCAATGACATCACCCAGAATCCCAATCAGTTTGTTCACAAACAGAAACAATTGAGGATCTAGCATTTAGCGTCAGTAGTGCTAAAAGATCTCGCTGCTAAATATTTTTTTTTTTTTGACTGATATACAGTAAGGTCCATATATATTTGGACACAGGCATTATTTAATATTTTTTTCCAGTATTTACCAAAACATATTCAGGCTCTAGTTATATAATAGATATATGCTGATAGTGCACACTCTCAGGTTTCATTTGAGGTTATGTACAGTACATCCAAATTGGAGGAAGGGTTTAGGAATTACAGCTCTTAAGAGTAGCCATCCCCCCTTTTCAAGGGACCAAAAGTAATTAGACAATTGAATACAAAGCTGTTTCTTGGCCAGGTGTGGGCTATTCCTTCATTATTTATCCATTAATTAAGCAGGTAAAAGGTCTGGAGTTGATTCTAAGTGTGGTATTTGCATTTGGAATCTATTGCTGTGAACCTACATCATGTTTTCAAAGGAACTGTCCATGCAAGTGAAACAGACCATTGTAAGGCTTCAAAAATGAAACAAATCCATCAGAGAGATAGCAGCAACATTAGGAGTGGCCAAATCAACAGTTTGGCACATTCTGAGGAAAGAAGAATGCACTGGTGAGCTCAGCAATATAAAAAGGCATAGACATCCACGGAAAACAACAGTAGTGGATGATCGCAGGATCCTCTCTATGGTAAAGAAACACCCATTCACAACATCTAGACAAGTGGAGGACACTCTCCAGGTGGGCGTATCATTGTCAAAGTCTACAGTCAAGAGAAGACTTTACGAGAGCAAATACAGAGGGTTCACCACAAGGTGCAAACCATTCATAAGTCTGAAGAATAGAAAAGCCAGATTAGACTTTGCCAAAAACATCTAAAAAAGCCAGACCAGTTCTGGAAAAGCATTCTTTGGATGAAACTAAGATTAATCTGTACCAGAATGACGGGAAGAAAAAAGTGTGGAGAAGGCTTAGAACAGCTCATGATTCAAAGCACACAATGTCATCTGTAAAACATAGTGGAGGTAGTGTGATGGCATGGGCATGCATGGCTTCCAGTGGCACTGGTTCACTGGTGTTTATTGATAATGTGACAGAAGCAGCCGGATGAATTCTGCAGTGTTTAGAGATATACTGTCAGCCCAGATTCAGCCAAATGCTGCAAAGTTGATTGGACAACGCTTCACAGTATAGATGGACAATGATCCAAAACACACTGCAAAAGCAACCCAGGAGCTTTTGAAGGAAAATAAGTAGAATATTCTGCAATGGCCGAGTCAATCAACTGATCTCAACCCAATTGAGCATACTTTTCACATGCTGAAGGCAAAACTAAAGGCAGAAAGACCCACAAACAAAGAACAACTGAAGACAGCTGCAGTTAGAACATGGCAAAACATCAGAAAGGAGGAAACCCAGTTTTTGGTAATGTCCATGGCTTCCAGACTTCAGGCAGTATTATATAACTATAGCTTGAATAAGTTTTGGTAAATACCTAAAAAAACCTAAAAGTGTGCCTGTGTCCAAATATATATGGATCTAACTGTATGTCTCCCATGGGACCAGATACCATCAGGCTCTCTTGTGACAGAGCATTTTTCCAGTGATGATGTACTTCAGCAGGACACAAAGACCTTGTCTTCAAGGTAAGTAACTTACTGGCACAACTGATCTATTTAGCTGCCACTGACCATCAACCTACCAGGGTACTTAACCAATGACACCAACATTATGGGCCATTTTAGCACTGACACCAATGTAATGGGGGAACTTCATCAATCAACAACAAGGATCATAGATGTTGTTACATTGCTAGATACTGTTGCTGCATATTCTCCAGTGAATTGTTTCCTGCGTAGATTCCCCACAGGACTATAGCAAAGTACCCAGCAGCATCATTAACAAAAGACTTTGATGGATATAGAATTACTATAGTATTGTGATAGACAGCAACATTTTGGAATTATACAATTAAACACAATACAATAGGATTAAAGGTAAATACATGCTTGGGGAATTTTGGGCCAAGATGGGATAAAGGCACTTGGCAGATCTTGAAAGTTTTACCTTTGAAGGATATGTCTTATATTGTTATTTTTTTGGACAGAAGCAATTCTTAGGGCATTACTATGGACAATAAAGTTTACCTGACTCCTGAAGATAGCGATACACCAAGAAGTTCACTTCGTCACTGGTTATGCTCATCTTAGCCTCACCTAAAAATGATGAGGTCTACAGGAAACAAGATTCCCGCTCTGAAACAAAGAGGGAACACTGGTGTAAGTGTAAGATATCTGCAAATGTATTATTTATTAAAATAATTATAGTTTTGCACTATACCTTTTAAAAATGATCAGCTACACAAAACCAATTTTCCAAAATAAAAGTTTTTCTGGTTCTGAATATTGATAAGTTCTTTTGTGTACATCAAAAGGTCAAATCGCAAATAAGCAAGCAAATGTCACAATGTATTCTCATTTTTATTATTTCTATATTATGATGCAGGCATACCAAAGCAGACAGATCATGTGTCCCATTATAGCAATTTAACTTTCTGAATCACTGCTCTCTTTTCTTTAAAACCCCTTCTTGTTAACAAAATAAGGTATGTTCTTATGCTTCCATTCTTCCTCCATCCTCCTTACAGTCTGTCACCTCTAACTCACCCTGCAGCAACAGTGTCCACAATTTATTACATATTACTCCTAAATAACGCAGTGGGGAGTATTTTCTATTCCTGTTCTTACAGATGTCGGTTTTATCATTTAGAAACAAATGCATTTTTTTATATTTTAATATGTCATTACAGTCATTCCCCAGAGGAAATGGAATTAACATGTAAAAATGAATTAATTTCTGATGGAACATTTTGCAATACAAAACCACATTTTTAATCAGTTGAGAACAGGTAGAAACAAAGCAAGATGTTTGATATTAAAGCGAGGTAATGCTCCATGGACCTTGAGTATGAATAAAACTCTTCACATAGAGTAACTTGGATGGAAATATCAACAGATTAGCGCAGTCTCTATGGAGAAGTTTATAACGGCTGTCATAGCAATGCGATATGTGTGTTGCTGATGAATAGAACAAAACGACTCACATAATATCTATCCACTGACATCTCATTAGATTCACAGTATATTTAAACTCTCCTTAAGTTCCTTTAAAAGCAAAATTAGTGTGTATATAAATGTTACTCTCTTAATGATATCAAACAACAGACAAATATAAAAAAACGTTATTACTTATCTTGTAGGAATCTCATAGCTTGCCTTCCAATTCACCACTGGAAAGACAATTTTGAACTGTTGTAATAAATATGGCATATCCAAAAGAAATCTGCTGTGACAGGGACGACTAGCACACCTCCACCCTGATGCAGGTGCTCAGTCTCCAACTTGCCTTTTTTATCAGTTGTTACTCCAAAATAAACGGATTGCACACAGCATATCCAGGCTCACAGATACTTCAATAAATTAATGGATCATAAACATCAGCATAACATGAAACACCTTCACAGATATGTGCAGATTATTTAATAAATGAGGCCAATGTCTTCAGTGCCAGAAGTCATATACTGTATAATGATGTACTGCAATACTCTCATGTACTTGCTAGAAATCACAAACCACTTGAAACTGCAGGCAAATGCATACACTTTCATTTAGTTTATTTATTTACTGACTAAACAGTATAATTATTATTTAAATGTTGATATTTAGAAATACACACAAAGACACAATTTTAGGATAAGAATATAAAGACCTAATCAGGGTAAAAGTACCATGTAGCATGGTAAGTCAGAACCAACTGACTGGTGGAACTAGAAAAATTTTATAGGTAGGAAAATGTCATTGTAATGGTTTGAAAATATTTTTTAAAACTACATTGTAGTGTTTTCTAAACTTGCTATTGCTCTATAAAAATAATGTTAGTTCGACTTAATTTATTGTAAAACAAAATCCAGTTTAAATGTTTTAAATATTGTTATTATTATAATAACAATAACAATAATATTAAAATTATTAAAAAGCTACCTGAAAAGTAATTTTGTTTTTGTTTTATCCTTTTATTGAACATGTATATAAAGGAAAGAGCCTTCTCTGTTCTTAAAATTCTTGAATAAAAATCAAGGGGCACAATGCTTGTTATATAATAGCTCTACTTCTTTTCTTTTCTTTTTTTGTTAATTTTGGCATGACCCATTCCTGTATCTTTCTGACAAACATTCTTTCTAATAATATATCAAAGACTGAAAGAAGATATTTTCTTTCTATGAGTTTTCTTTCAAGCATGTGCCATTTGAACTTTTGTGCATCAAGATATTTATTTGGCACACCGTTCTTAGTTATTCCACTTCAAACTTTGGCTCCTCCAAAAAGAACCGTGATATAGTCTGAATTCTGTTTACATTGTTTGGTGGAACAAAATAAGAAAAAGATACTTTAATGTGATTCTCTTGAAAGGCTTTAGACTGAACAGAATAGAACCTGCTGTACAGATGAAATTAGTTGTCTTAATTTTCTTGTTCCTGTATGAAGCAGAGCATGTAGTCATGCACATTAGTTAAAAATATTGGGATACCTTTCTGTAAATGCATAAACTAAATGTTTGAACAAGGTTCGAGTTGGGCACAACCAGGGGCGGACTGACAACTCATGGGGCCCCCGGGCAATAGGGGATCATGGGGCCCCTGTGTCCTTGCCCAAACTCACAAAAGCCTATGAAAAATGTACCAGGGGCATCTCATGGGGCCCCATACTGACCCCGGGCCCTCGAGCAGTGCCCGAGTTTCCAAATGGTCAGTCCGCCCCTGGGCACAACATAAACAACATACACAAACATACATAACATAAACAATAAGTATACAGATTGTTGTCTTGGGGACCTGATTGCTTGAGAATTAGTTTCCCAAGACGACAGTCTATATACTTATTATTTATGTAGTGGAGGTTTTGTGGGTTACTTCTGATGTAATTTATGCTGATCTGAAAAAGTTTTGGTAATGAAAGCTGTCAAGTGTTTGACAGTAGTTCAGATGTTTGCAACAATGTGTTTTGTATTAACCAGGGTTAACTATCAGGTGATCCTTGGTAATTTGTTGAACCACTTGCCTACTGGGCACTTTTATCCCCTTCCTGCCCAGACCTATCTTCAGCTTTCAGCGCTGTCGCACTTTGAATGACAATTGCGCGGTCTTGCAACACTGTACCCAATGAAATTTGTCTAATTTTTTTTCACACAGATTTCTTTTGGTGGTATTTAATCACCACTGGGTGTTTTAATTTTTGCACTATAAACAAAAAAAAGCAAAACAAGTTTTTTCTAATTCTAGTTTTTTCTTGTTTCTATTATAAAATGTTGCAAATGGGTACATTTTCTCCTTCACTGATGTGTGTTGATGAGGCTGCACTGATAGGCAGCACTGATGGGCAGCATTGATAGTCTGTACTGATGAGGCGGCACTGGTGGGAATTGATGAGGAGGCACTGATGCTGCTGCATTGATATTCAGCACTGATGGGTGGAAATGATAGGGGGCTCTGATGGGCACTGACTGGCAGCACTGACTAGTGACACTGACTTGCAGAACTGACTGATGGAACTGACTGGCAACACTGATGGGCGGCACTGATGGGTGGCAATTCTGAGTGGCACTTCTGGGCAGCACTGATGGGTGGCACTGCTGGCACTAATGGGCGCCACTACTGGGCACTTTCGAGGCTGCACTGATAATCAGGGGACTGATGTCCTCTGTGACTCTTGCCAGTAGCACTTTCCTCATGCTATGATAGCATGAGGAAAGTGCTGCCAATAACCAGCAACTGTATTTACTTTGTGATCAGTTGTGTCATTGGACACAGCTGATCATGTGGTAAAAAGCCACTGTGATTGGTCTTTTACCTTGTTGTGTGATCAGCTGTGTCCATAGGACACAGCGATCACAGACAGCGCAGGGTGCGCACCTCTGGGGGCGTTCTAGGAGGACGTCATATGAAGCCCTCCCAGAACTGGACAACCGTGCTGTAGCCATCATTCAGCTATATCCTGGTTGTCAAGTGGTTAATATGTATCAACTCCTGATGAGGGAGCAATGAAAGTGCTGAAATACATAGAGTTTTATTGATTTTAATACATTTGTGACTACTATTATTGTGATCCTTACTTTGCTGTGTGAACTCCCAATATCCAACAACATTATTCTGTGTGGTTCACCCAAACTTGGTTGTGTGTTGTTGAAGCCGTTTTCAAAGTCGACTGCTGCTGCTACTGCTGCTTGTCAGTCGGGACACAAATTGGTGTTTCTTGGCCACTCGACCAAGGTGAGCTGCATGCATTGATCTTATTTTCCTGTTCATGTGCTGATACTTTTCTTTTGTTTATTAATACGCATTCCTTTGTGGGAATTTGTGGTCAGTTGTTGGAAGAGGGAACTAAATATGCAAGATTTTCATGTTGGATTGCTAAGCTCCCCCTCATTAGAGTGCTGTATTGGACTTCGGAATGGAAGAAATTCCCTCCCCTGCTTTCCCTAAAGCCTGTAAATTTATTAAGGGGTCATGATCTCTGTCAACCCCCAATCTGAGCACTAGAGGGTTGGTGCTTTTTTATACCCAGCAGGGGTAGGACAGTAGAAACAACAGCATTTAAAGAATATGTAAACCCAACATTTCATATTCCTGATATGTGCCTGCTGTATCATGTACTTGTATGAAAAATAATCCTGTTTTCTTTTTATTGCTTCCTTTGTGTGTTGTTCCTTTCAGTCCCTCTGCTTTCCTAATAAAAACAGATCACACTAGGCATGAGAGCACAGCATAGTTAGTTGTATGGCTGTGCTGGAACTCAGTCTACTTTCCTCCAATTATCAGACTTGTGCTGGCGTGCCCTGCCCCCACACAGCCACTCACTGGGAAGACCAGAGTGCTGCTGTTTCTACTCCCTGAGCTCCTTTTGCAACTGAGGATAGAGGGTATGTGATCACGTATAAAAAGGGGAAAAAAGGTATTTACAGTATAATTTTTTTTATATGTATACAGTACATAAATACACTGAATGGGTTGTTTTACATGGTGAGGGTTTACATATACTTAAATGTAATTAAATGTTTAAAATACTGGAGGTATTTCCTTTTGAGCTTGCCATGCTCATAGATTTTCTCTTTTAGCCCACAAGCTGAAAGAGAGAAATCTAATAGGTTCCTTCATCCATGCTATTGTATTCTGACATCCAGCACCCAAAACTGTCTGAATACCAGAACAGTGACTGTATCACACTGGATGCAATTTTCCACCTGGCAATGGTGCTGACAGGGCTTGCATTTCAGCCAAGTCAGTAGGAATTGGCCAACATTAGCCAAAAGTCGTCTATGTCAGTCTTCAAGGGATTGCTGCCTTTCTATATATACCGATTAGAAGCCCTTCCAGGTAAGATAGAAATGATCTTGGAAGAAATAAATATGGAAATTAATTTCAAAGTTTATTAGAACCTATATATTGTATTCATTTATTCAAATTTAATAAAATAAAGTAAATAAAACAAAGAGAAAGAGATATTAATAAAAACAAAAAAAAAATGATCAGTATTCTAAGAAGCCAAAGACAGACCAGAGAAAAATAAGAGACAAAAAAAAACCCTGTAAATAGAATGTCATAAACCATTCAGATAGAACAAATCTTACAAATGTATGCTGGATACACACAGGTATTTTTATTAACATTCAACCCAATGGGCTGAATGAAAAAAATAAAATGTATAGATTGCAGTACTAACGTCTGTCCTTCTCCAGGACACACTGATCAGTGCTTCCAGTGCTGATCGGATGCTGGTTTCCAGCATAGCCATTCAAAAGAAGTAAGTCGTGAGACTGGCTTCTGTAGGATGAGGAGCTGTATACATGTGCCGACAGTCGACTGGTTCCTGCTGAACAATTTTCAGACGATTTTCAGTCCATGTGTACCCAGTCATACACAAAAACTTAAAGGAAAGACTAAAAACTAAACCTATATTGCCTAACCGTTGCTTCCCATTACCATGGATATATTTTAGCATAACTTATGATGCAAATACCAATCAAATGCTAATTATTACTCTTGAGCTAATATGGTGAATTTCTATAAATAGGACAAATACAAAAAAGTATATATAAATAAAAAAATTAATAAATGTGTCTTGAATCAAAAATAATAAAAATTAAATCACCTTCTTAGAAATTCACAAATAGGTTCGCAAACACATCACACCAACTCATAAATAGTGTCAGAATCTATATAAAAACAAATAACTGTGCTGCGCTCCTATATTGATGTAAATAAACTATAAAAACAGTGTAAGTCCTTACAATATATTATCCAAACAGTACACAAAATTACTTGAATGATCCCTTTAGGATATAGAGAAATATTAGTGTAATAACATTATTATGTGTCCAATATCAATAATAAAGTGAAATCCTCCTTTTCTGAGAGATGGGTACAAATAGGCGAATTCACTCCAACTATAGATGATTGCGGTATATATGAAGCTCAATTATGCGCTCACCTCCATTTTTAGCCCAAAATAGACCAATCAATTCCCCCTGATGAAGCCACGTGACCGGTGGAGTAACGCGTAGGGGAGGGGCTCTGACGTCACCACGCCCAGTCGGCTTCTATACGGCGAGTACAGCTAGTGTGCGGTGCACACAAGGAGATATGCATTAAGGCTTGTTTTAATTATTACGCTGTGAGTGGAATACAATGGCTATGCAATAAGGTGTTTTATAAGGGTAAAGCACTATCTTTTGTTCTTTTTTGGCATTATATATGTGGAGACTTCTGGAGTAGATCTAGGAGGATTATTCCCCTTGGAGACTTCTGAAGTGGATCTAGGAGGATTATTCCTCTGGAGGTGAGAAGGAGGAAATATCCATCCATCCATACATCCACAGATCTGCATAGGATAGTAATGAGAGGAGAGACACCAGGTGGATAATCAGGAAATCACGCTGTGAACACATTCAAAGAAGGTGGTGAACATCAGTGCACATTTTATCCTTTTAGGATAAACAGCTTGTTTAGCCTGTATTTTTGGGCTAAAAATGGAGGTGAGCGCATAATTGAGCTTCATATATACCGCAATCATCTATATGTTGGAGTGAATTCACCTATTTGTACCCATCTCTCAGAAAAGGAGGATTTCACTTTATTATTGATATTGGACACATAATAATGTTATTACACTAATATTTCTCTATATCCTAAAGGGATCATTCAAGTAATTTTGTGTACTGTTTGGATAATATATTGTAAGGACTTACACTGTTTTTATAGTTTATTTACATCAATATAGGAGCGCAGCACAGTTATTTGTTTTTATATGATGCAAATACCTTTTTTTGAAGTTTTCAATGCAGTCGCCGAACTGTAAAGGGCTATTTCTCACCTACAATGCCTACAGTAATGGACACCAGCAGTGGGTGACATCATTGCACTATGGAATTTAGCCCAGTTGATGACCCACAACATTACGCAGAGGATCTAGTGCTTGCACTCATGTAACCGGATAGAAAAGCTTGAGAATGCATGTATTTCCATTGTGATCTATGCTAATAGGAACGAAAGGGGAAGCAGCACTTTAAAGTAAGTTTATTGTTTAGCCTTTCCTTCTACTTTAAGCTTTCACAAAAATTAAAGTGTTACTAAACCCACAACAGTAAAATAAGTCTGTATATGCAGTAAAGCATGCTTGTTATACTCACTGTGGAACCTAAGGGGTGAAGCCTCTGTATTGTGTAAAAAGGCCTTTGATCCTGGCTTCTCTGCTCCTCCTCTTGTTCAAATGTCCACGTCTTATCTCCTGATAAGGCAGACTGAACCGTAGCTATTCTACACATGCTCAGTTTAGTGTGTATTGCTAAAGAGGTTTTTTTTCTCTTGGGAGAGTGCACATGATCAGCACAGGGCCAATCAGCACTGTCCAGACAGAGATCAGGGGTCCTACATCCTCCTAGAGGAGAAAGAAAACTCCTCCTACAAGCTTTAACCAGTGCTCTGCTGAACACTGATAGAAGTCATAAGACTGCTCTCACTGCTGATGAGAAAAGGTGTTTAGCAGTTTATATTTACTAAAATAATTGCACTTCCATATTTTGTGTACTGTGGGACACCAGATATAGTGAATGCAGGGTCCTGGGTTTAGTAACACTTTAAGTGAGCAAGTATTTCAAATCATTGGGCCATATGTTCTGAACAATTAACACATTTTAATTTAAATAAATTAAACAATATTTTTCATTAATATGTTAGCTTGATTTCACTTACTTTGTAAAAATTATTATCCTATTTTTTTTCCAAACAAACAAAAATGTTTGCTAAACTAAAGGCTGAGTAGCATATGCCACTCTTGACTAAACCTTATCTTTAGCTGGCCATACGTTACAATTGGATTGTACAATCTCTGTACTTTCCTTATATTTACAAAAACTACAGTATATACAGTATATTATGTAATTTTGGTAAGTCTAAAAATGGCATCCCTAACAAAAATCTAATCAATGCATATCCATTGAAGCAAAACCTTAAACGGCATTGTTGCTGATAGATGGAAAGTAGATTATATAACCAGCTTTCACTGCTGACCTTTCATTTTGCAAATGTCACCTGACTGACATGCTGATCCTCTTACTTTGTCAGTCATGGGCCCCAAAAATGTATACAGATAAAGAGTTAACTTTGACTTTCTTGATCTGAAAAAGCATCACAGGTCATTGTCTCAGAAAGTATTTAAACCCTAAGTTTAAGTGAGATGTGTCCCTTGTGCTGCTGTGTCTTTATTTGGCAGAAATCTTCCTCCTCCAATTCTCCCCACACCAGCTGTCAAAATCTTTTGGTGTTGCAGAGGTTAGAAGAACTAAAGGAACTGTCACAGACACTCATCAAGAGTGCCTGACTATGCCTGTCCTTTCCAACCAGCTCATCCATTCACAGAAGCTGTACTTCAGCCTCTAGTAATGAAATGTGATCTATGAATGGAGGAGACAGAACTATCAATCATCTGCCCGTCCTCCATTCATAGATGGTGTTTATACATATACATTTATTCAAACAAAATTCTCACACTTTTCTAGCTAAATTCAGTTTGAAATTAAGGTAAAAAATGTTTAGGCATCAGTATCCTCCCCACCCCCCTTTTACTTACCTAAGCCCTCATTTGATCCAGTGCTGTGCACGCCTGCAGCTCTTCTCTCCTCTCACTTCCATGTCTCGCTGGCTTTGCTGGGGCACTGGGAGCACTGTAAATCAAACCCAGTGATGAGGGATCAGGGTTGAATCAATTGACACAGACAGTGGGGCTCGGAAACGAGCACGCACGAGTGCTCCCTTGGGAACTGGCTCCCGGGGGGAGGGGCCAGGAGCGCCGGGGGGGGGGAACCCAAGAAGAGAAGGTTCATGAGAATTCCATTCCAGGTAAGTGTAGACATGTTAGTCATGTTTTTGAAAAAAAAAATGCCTTTACAATCACTTTAACCATTTGGCTTCCAGAAGGTTTTACCCCCTTCATGACCAGGGAATTTTTTGCTTTGCATCACTGTGCTATTTTAACTGGCAATTGTGCTGTCATGCAACACTGTGCACAAATGAAATTTATATAATTCTTTTCATACCAGTACTTTCTTTTGGTGATATTTACTCACAACTGGATTTTTTATTATGTAAATGAAAGAAAATTTTGAAAAAAAACAATAGTTCCTACTCTCTGTTATAAAACATATCCAATAAAAAAGAAAAATAAAAAAATCAAATTTATTCATAAATTTATGTCAAAATGTATTTTGCTACATGTCTTTGGTTAAAAAGAATCCCAATAAGTGTATATTAATTGGTTTGTGTGAAAGTTATAGCGTCTACAAACTATGGTATATATTTGAAAATTGTTCAATTCTGATGTACTGTACTGATTGACCGATCTTATTTCTTGAGATTCTAAAATGCCAGGACAGTACATATACCCTCAAATGATCCCTTTTTGAACAGTAGGCAGTCTGAGGCAATTAGTAAGAGACATGGCAAGTTTTTTGATGTGGTGATTGTTTTGTCACATTATTTTGGAAAATGAAGAAACTAAATTTTTTTTTTGCACACTTTTTGTACTGTCATCAATGCAGTACAACATCATCATATGACTGGTGTGGTGGTGATCAGAGATACTGATTGGTGACAATATGTACAAATAAAATTTAAATATATTTTATTATATTTTTAAATGTTATTTTCTATTTTTTAATTATTTTTCTATTTTTTTACACTGTTATTGTTTATAATAATTGATAATAGTTTTAACTGTCATGAATGGATTAACATTTATGGCAGCTTAATTACTGTTGACATGCTGTGACTGGCTACATCTAATCACGTGGTGCAGGTAACCAGGTACCATGTGTCAGCTGTGAGCCAATCACAAAGCACCATGTGATAGCTGTGAACCAATCACAAAGCAAGCAGTCATGAATGGAAACCAATTGTGTGATCGCTATTACAATAGTGCAGCACTAAGATAAATTATAATGTATGTGCAATACAATGGTGCAATGCAAATATATCAAATTCTTATGTGTCCCCACAAATTGAAAAAATACGTATGTGTAGTGGTGTGTGTTCCGTCTCTGCACTACTAGTTTTGTCAAACATGATGTCATCAGGAGCCTGACCAAGGTGCTGTAGGGTTCATCATTAAGACAGTTTGGTGGCAATTGACATCCACATCTGTCATTTCCCTCATAATCAAAGAACCGCTGAATTCACAGTTTTTGGCTTCACATTTGGATTCCTTTACTTTTTCACTTTGTGTCGACATATAAGAGTTTGACATATTTGCATTATATAGTAATGAGGGTCTCCAGTTGGACATCCATGCACTAATTTAACAGACAGTGTAAAGAAAAGAACAGTGGAAAAATTATTTTCTCCCTATTTGCCAATTATTTGTCATTTATTTGGCATTAATTCTGTAAAATTCTGCATGTATTATTTTGACTTTTTTCCAGATGGCTTTTACAGCTTTATAAACAGCTGGAAAAACAGTAAGTGAATACTATCGGAAAGAGGATAAACCTAGGCAAATCCAGTCTGCCTAGATTTGATGTTTCTTTATAAATAGGCCTTTTAAATTTTGTACCTTTTCTTATTTGCCTTTTTACTAAAATCTGGCTGATTCTGCCTCCCCCTCAACATTAAGGGGACCCTATCAGCAATTAAAGAAAAAATTTTAAATTACTATTTGCAGTGTTTTTCTTTTCCATAAAAAATTTTGAATTGATAAAAACTGACTAGTTAATTCCTTAACATAGCTTCCTTCCTCCTTGCGTGTTATAGCCTCTTCTCTGCCCCTCCCTTCACCTCTTGAGTGACAGGTCTGTTTCTGATGGTGCTCCTGACCAGGGGAGGACTGAACATTCGAGCACTTGGGCACTGACCGAGGCCCCGGGGTCAGTACGGGGCCCCATGAAATGCCCCTGGTACCTTTTATAGGCTTTTTTGGGTGTGTTTTGAGTGTGGGCAAGGACTCAGGGGCCCCATGATCCCCTATTGCCCGGGGACCCCATGAGTTGTCAGTCCGCCCCTGCTCCTGACATCATATCTAAGATAGCAGCTCCCAGTAGCAGTCTCAGGGCTTCTGGATGCCTACACAAGGTAGGTTTTAACAGGTAAAGATTTTTGTTAAAATGGATGGCCTGGCAATGGGGTCTCCTTTTAGAGAAGTGATGAAATTTTCTTGGACAGTTGCAACTGAAACAGGTGTCTGCACTGAAAGATTTATCCTAAGCTCTTGTTCTGGTCATAACAGTAACATTATGGTTTCCTATTACTTTTTGAACCAGAGACAGTGGTTGCCAGGACAAACAGAATGCTAAATCT